>NC_092166.1:64695321-64960321 GCF_045791955.1 Oncorhynchus clarkii lewisi
CAGAGCAGAGCACATGAAGCAGCTTTTTGGAGTAATTTTCATTATTGGATGTTGGCTGATCCTAATGCAGGTGATGCTGCCAGCCAGTCTAACACAAACAGACAACGTGCCCTCCAAACTGGACACACCCTGCCCTGTGTCCACTGTCTGTCTGCCCATCTGGACACAGCCTGCCCTGTGTCCACTGTCTGTCTGCCCATCTGGACACAGCCTGCCCTGTGTCCACTGTCTGTCTGCCCATCTGGACCCAGCCTGCCCTGTGTCCACTGTCTGTCTGCCCATCTGGACCCAGCCTGCCCTGTGTCCACTGTCTGTCTGCCCATCTGGACACAGCCTGCCCTGTGTCCACTGTCTGTCTGCCCATCTGGACACAGCCTGCCCTGTGTCCACTGTCTGTCTGCCCATCTGGACCCAGCCTGCCCTGTGTCCACTGTCTGTCTGCCCATCTGGACACAGCCTGCCCTGTGTCCACTGTCTGTCTGCCCATCTGGACACAGCCTGCCCTGTGTCCACTGTCTGTCTGCCCATCTGGACCCAGCCTGCCCTGTGTCCACTGTCTGTCTGCCCATCTGGACACAGCCTGCCCTGTGTCCACTGTCTGTCTGCCCATCTGGACACAGCCTGCCCTGTGTCCACTGTCTGTCTGCCCATCTGGACACAGCCTGCCCTGTGTCCACTGTCTGTCTGCCCATCTGGACCCAGCCTGCCCTGTGTCCACTGTCTGTCTGCCCATCTGGACACAGCCTGCCCTGTGTCCACTGTCTGTCTTCCCGTCTGGACACAGCCTGCCCTGTGTCCACTGTCTGTCTGCCCATCTGGACACAGCCTGCCCTGTGTCCACTGTCTGTCTGCCCATCTGGACCCAGCCTGCCCTGTGTCCACTGTCTGTCTGCCCATCTGGACACAGCCTGCCCTGTGTCCACTGTCTGTCTGCCCATCTGGACACAGCCTGCCCTGTGTCCACTGTCTGTCTGCCCATCTGGACACAGCCTGCCCTGTGTCCACTGTCTGTCTGCCCGTCTGGACACAGCCTGCCCTGTGTCCACTGTCTGTCTGCCCATCTGGACACAGCCTGCCCTGTGTCCACTGTCTGTCTGCCCATCTGGACACAGCCTGCCCTGTGTCCACTGTCTGTCTTCCCGTCTGGACACAGCCTGCCCTGTGTCCACTGTCTGTCTTCCCGTCTGGACACAGCCTGCCCTGTGTCCACTGTCTGTCTACCCATCTGGACACAGCCTGCCCTGTGTCCACTGTCTGTCTTCCCGTCTGGACACAGCCTGCCCTGTGTCCACTGTCTGTCTTCCCGTCTGGACACAGCCTGCCCTGTGTCCACTGTCTGCGGGTGTAGCGAAATGCTTATATCAAAGCAGACCTATGATTTCCATGGACTGTGTGTTTTTTAAGACTTTGTACTAGTATATTTTCCCACAAGGGGGCGTTGATTGCCTCAAAAACTTCTCCTCATCCAACCCCACTCAATGTTGTACTTTATTTATTTATTTTTAAAAAATAAGGCAAGTCAGTTAAGAACAAATTCTTATTTACCATGACGGCCTACCCCGACCCAATCCTAACCCGGACGACACTGTACGCCACCCTATGGGACTCCCAATCATGGCCGGTTGTGATACAGCCTGGAATCGAACCAGGGTCTGTAGTGTCATCTCTAGCACCGAGATGCAGTGCCTTAGAGTGCTGCGCCCCTCAGGAGCCCCGAGTACTTACACTACGTCTTTGAACACCCCTGAGGATGTTCACACACACACACACACACACACACACACACACACACACACACACACACACACACACACACACACACAAGCGTCAGCACCAGAACCACTGCATCAAAGGATCAGCCTGACTCAATCCTAGTATACTTAGGGGCTCCACTCCACACATACAAACATACACTACTAAGGAATCCTGTGGATAGAAGAACCACAGAGAGTCGTTGATTGGTATACTGTACACATACAGTAGCACACCCACTGAATCAAACCTAAACCCACACTGTCTCCAGACAAGCAGGTCTTCCTCACTGAAGCAGTTGACTAATAGATTGTTTGCCATGTGTCAAGAGCTAAGATATGATGTAAGCAAACTTGTATCCACATAATCCTTCATCCATTCAGCAGGGTGGTCTTGGCTGATCAACAGGATTGAGTATTGAGGCTGTCCTATGTCTGTGTGGTGACAATGTGAGATCTAACTATGATCTGGAAAATAAGTCCTAGAGCCAATGTTAAATAAGAGTTAAACATGAGATGATCATGAAAAGGACATCTGAATGCAGCATCTGTAAGACTGAACAGACAACCACCATTTAAGGAGATATCAGATGTGGATGGTTTTCAGGTCCATTTTGAAATATTTCTCAGAAGGGAAATTACAGTCGTTGGTCTTGCCATGAAATCATTAACAGAACAATCGTCTATTATATCATCATTGATTCTTGAGGCTTGAGACTCACTGAAGCCAAGTCCAACAAGCGGTGTGCTATTCAATACCAGCAGCGACACACTAGCCAGCCAGGCAGTCAGAGTGGGTGTGTTTCCAAACCCAAGGGAATGGAGTTTACGGTAAGAATTCAGAGAAAAGCAGCACATAAAGAGTTATCCCTCAGCTGGCTGTGTTCTGAAGGTCATTCTGTGGCGGGTTCTAGAACCCTGTGTGCTCCTTCAGAGACAGAGAGAGTAAACACACTCCTACAAATAGCATCTCACCAGAACAATATGACCATATCCTATGGCCGCACACACGCACGCACATACACAAGCACACAAACGCTAACATAGGCACACACACAGTTGCATGTACGCACACAAACTGCGGTTATGGCCTAAGTCAGAAGTTAGCAGTACGAGAGGTAAAATGAAAATAACGAAAACACTCCCTTTTTCTCTCATCCCCTTTTGACGCAAAACAGCAATCAACACACATACACATTGTTTCTATTCCATGATCCCTCTATCCCTCTTCCAGTTTTTTCCATCTGTGTGTGTGTGTGTGTGTGTGTGTGTGTGTGTGTGTGTGTGTGTGTGTGTGTGTGTGTGTGTGTGTGTGTGTGTGTGTGTGTGTGTGAGACAAGCAGATTAAGGTCCAACGGACAGGCTTTATTCCTGCAGTAGACCACGTGATAATAAGTCAGCCTGGCAGGAGATCAGGACATGGATTGGACGGGTGAGAAACATAAAGAATGTCCAGGAAGTCACCCTGCACCAGGAGTCAAAAGGAACTGAATGGAAATGAGTTATCACTGAATGAAACTGAATGAAAGTGTTTGAATGGATTTGCTCTTGTGTTATGCAAGTGCTGATTTCACTACTTAAAAAATAATAATAATGAACCTTTATTTAACTAGGCCAGATCAAATTCTCATTTACAATGATGACCCACAAAATACTGTAAACTACAGTATATGGATGGATTTGGAGAAGCAGCTGGATCTTTTCCTACAGTTACGCTGCCCAATATCAACTACTTAGGCCTGTTTTGCATTCAGGGACATTTCTTCCAGACACATCTTGCTGAAATTAAACAGAATGTCACATTGCATAAAAGAGTTGTCCAAACATTGTCCTCTCCTACCCTCTTTGCTGTGCTCATGGAAAGAGCTTTGCACCGGACAGTACTGGGGTTGAACTGAGCTCAAGCTACTCCTCATTGTGTCTGTTTCAATAGCCTTGCACTTTCCAAACCAATCTTTCTCCTACTCTCTCTCTCTCTCTTTCTCTCTCTCTCCCCATCTTTCCTTCCTTTTCTCTTCATCTCTTTTTCTACCTCTCTCATTTCAACCTTCCTTGCTCGAGTACAGAAATGCCAAGCTGTGTTTGACATTATAATTGACACTTCCTTCACCGACTGTGTTATGCTGCATCTCAAAATAGCTTCTTTTTTTTATGCGGAACAATCGCTCGATTTAGAACTCAGGATAAGGTCAGTGTAACCTTACAGAGCCCAATATCACCTCTTCTCATTTCAGCTTGACAGAGTATTGTAGAGGAGCTCTGCATTTTATGCTTTATGCCCCATGGACAAAGCAATGGGCCTGATATCATCTCAGTTCAAAAAGTGATGATATTTATTCTCTTGTGTCATGTAAATGGACTCGTGTGTTATGAATCTTTGGCTGAAATCAATATTTGATGTGTTGGAAAAATCGAACCCCAGCGAACCCGCCATCTGCTCTTAGATAAGTCCTAGTTATGTCCCCCCCCCCCCCCCCCCCCCCCCCCCCGTGACATCATCAGAGGTCTGTGTAGTGGGTTTGATCTGTGCCAGATGTTACAGTCATATCTCTTTGTGTGTGTGTTCTCCAGCGATGGATGACCTCATTTTGTTGCTTCCTTTCTGCAGAGTGGTGCTGTGTTGTGTTTGTTGTGTTGTGCAAAAAACACATCTACCTAACAACAGTGAGTATAACAGAGAAAACAGCCACAGAATGAATGCACAATAAAAGTATGACCTACAGCAGGGATGGGCTGCTTTGATGGGGGTGGGGGCCACAAAGAAACTGAACTCATTATGAGGGGCAGCAGTGGCTTGTGGGTCTGCGTACCCACAACCATACCCCCCCCCCCCCAAAAAAAAAACACCACTAACATTTTAGCGCCTCCCCAAGTGACAGCGAAAATCATTTTAAAGTTAATCTCCTGCAATTCTACACATTTTGCCATGGGGCGCAGAGAAAATGTTGCCATTTTAAAGCAAGTTTGCTGCAATTCTACACATTTTGCCATGGGGCGGAGAGAAGAGTTTGCAATTTCCTAACACATTTCCTGCAATTCTATATACATTTTGTCATAGGGTGGAGGCAAATGTTCGTCATTTTTAATATGATAGCTGATGATCAATGGACCCCGCCCCGTTTGGTCATTCGACCACGCTAACTACAAGTTTAGATAGCTGGCCGCTAGACTCACTGACCAATAGATAAATAGAATATATGAAATGGCACCTTGTGTCTTCTACTATTCTAACTCTCAACAGTAAGTTGAGACCCTGACTTAATTGGTCCGCGGGAATACAAAAGGGTTGCCGCGGGCCGCAGGCGGCCAGTTGCCCATCCCTGACCTACAGTAAAGAAGAGGGTACACTCTGTGCCAATGAGTATTTGTAGTTCATCTCCTTATCATATTGGAAAGAGAACTTATGGATTTTTTAAGAAGTTCAAACAAGAGGTCACATTTTAGTTTGACTCCACTAAGGTTTACCTACATTTTGGCCTAACTGTTCCATAAACCGCCCACACCGTCATCATCCCCAGCAGAACAAAACCAATCCAAAATATGATCTGATAAAGAGAAAATACAGTCATCTTTTTTGTATTCCAACTCATTCCACTATTGACATATGTCACCAAGTTTAATCTGGTATTACGGGCCCATTCTATTTGCCTCAACTCTCAGACCCAGTGGTCAACCAGGAAACAAGGGGAAGTATAAGCTTTTGACTAAAGACTTCCTCTCTTTTTTCATAAAGCCCAATCCTGACGTAAATGTATATGCATAACTCGAATTTAAAACCAAATCCCATGCACATCAATACAAGATTTATGAGAACGGCTGTTGTGTGCATTCCTCAAGTTAAGATCCGGTCTATAATGCATTATGTATCGCTAGGGAAGTAGAGGTAGAATCAAAGTCCTCTACTGCACAAACCACCACCAAGCTAGCACAGATCATTCTCAACCTTTATTTGACCAGGGTAAGTTAACCATACCAGAAGTCCTGTGGTAGTGGTGCCCTTGATAGTCATGGCGCACCGCCTGGTTGGCTCGACACTCTGTGGTGCACATGCCCGGAAATACCTCACATTCCTCCTGAGAGACCAGGCCGTTCCACCCCATTTCATCCCACTCAGTTCTGTTTCTGGTGAACCGTGATGGTGTGGCATGGCTGTACAGCTACAGAACCAAAACCACTCTGCCAGCCTGATTCAGCCACGAGGCTTTCGGGAAACTCACCCCCTAGGACTCTGTTATTGAGCCATAGCAATGAAAATGCAGGCGTAGCAAAAGACCAGCTGTTTTCACAATAAGAGTTCTCAGTAGTCCAATAGAGAATATTCACACGCATAAATTAAGCCCTCAAACATCAACAGTTTCAGTCATTCATTGTCCTGGGCTGGTTTAATACTGTATGTCAAAATCACAGACGTGTACAGGCTTGCTATGCTGAACCCCCGAATTCGACAAACCGAAACGGTCTCACTAGTTACAAGGTCGAATCTTTCAAGACCATTTACAGTGAATGCGGGTTTTCCTTCGATCCTAAAAAAGTGCACACCAGGCATTTATATACAGTAGTAAACACTATTTGTATTCAGGATTGCAGGAGGATTCCAGCCCTGCTGGAGCTCCGAATGTCACTCTGACAGCATGTGTAAGAGGCTGGTTATCAGCCAAGCTCTCAGTCCCTCAGGGGATCACCAAGCCGTGAAAAAGGAAGGAGAGGAAGGAGGAGAGGAGAGAACATGAACAGGAGGAGAAGACATACAAAGGGGGTGGGGTGGAGAAAAACACAGGACACATTGAGGAAGAAGAAAAGAGAGAAGAAAGAGAAGCATGGTGGTAATTCTACTGGGACCCACCATCCCTCCCTCCAGAGCCCTCGGACTCCCTGGCCATGGGTCTCTTCCCCTGGATAACTCACAGACATCATTTCCATTGCATACGCTATCGTAGCTGTAGACTTCCAGTCATTGCCAGAATATCGCAGTATCCCCTTAACTCAGTTAGTTTCTGAGTTAAAGTGTCACGACTCTCGTGGGTTGAAGAATGAGACCAAGGTGCTGCGTTGTAGGCGTTTGTGATATTTAATAAACCGAACACCACAACAATGTAGAAAAACGAACGTGCACAGTTCTGTCAGGCAGCTAAACATAAAATAACTACCCACGAAACACAGGTGGGGAAAGAGGCTGCCTAAGTATGATTCCCAATCAGAGACAACGATAGACATCTGTCCCTGATTGAGAACCATACCTGGCCAAAACATAGAAATAAAGAAACTAGAATGCCCACCCTAGTCACACCCTGGCCTAACCAAAATAGAGAATAAAAGCCTCTCTATGGCCAAAGGAAAGCCCACACAAGGCACTGCTTTATTCCTGCACTAACATGATTGTGTCAGGTCTGCTTCTAAATCAAGCTTATTGAGATAACATTCACTCAATTTGCATACCTTAGAAATATAAATGACTGTTCTAAGTTTATGAAGATATCTCAGAAATAATGTAAACAAAAAAATATATATATAAAAAAATCCTTTAGTGAAAACTCACTGCAGTTCCAACATTTCCAATATCTTATCACAGCATATTTGACTGCCAGGAAACCTTGAAATAAAAAGTTACAATTCTCCCCAACATCATACCAAGTTACTTCAAAAGCCTGAGCAGAAGGCACAGCAAAAGGCATAGCCTGGTTCCCGTCTGTCAGTTTGTCATTTTTAAACAGTGAGTTGACAACAGAGACCCAGAATGAGAGGGAAAGAGTGAGCGGCAGGGAGGAAATAGCCAGACCTACCACAAAGCGGTCCCTCGGGGGAGAGGAGAGAATACAGACACAGTTAGGAGTCTGAGGGTTGGTCTCTTCTCCAACTGGCACTGAACAAACTGCCTGGGGAAATAAACACTATTCCGCTGTCACCACTACCCACTCCAGTCAGTCGGCAGACTAAGGGCTCAAATGCATGGCACACTTTTCCATATAGTGCACTACCGTGATGTGGCTTCACATATCACAGTCTCAAGCCAACAGTCCTATCACCTGACAACAAAATGGCATCCAATACCATAAAGACCGTGTGGAACAAGCTCAGAATGGATTGGGAGTCGGTATTCCAATTCTGCTTCATTCCATTCCGGAATGGAACTCTGAGAGCTGTTTGCCTATCAGAAACACACCAGAGGTAACGGCCCATAGTGTCCATTAGCAAAGAGGGAATTATGAAGCATTAGCTGCAGTTTCATAGGGGTACACATCCACTGAGAGCACTGTCTCTAAGCTGCTATAAGCTTCATGGAGCCCACTGACTAATGACGGTGTGAATCAATTCTAATCCTACATTACATTGGTTCGCTATGATGCAGCAGGAAGGATCCACCTGTAACTCAACCTGAAGGAGACACAACTCCACTGACCTTTCACCACTTTATGACATGGTGTCATATTTGTAATATTCAAATGGACTCCGGCTGCTGCCTGGTCTACCTTCTACACTCACGTTACACTGTAAATGACAGTTACAACGGCGGTCAATCTGCTCCCATCCTCCAGTTCAACAATGCTGTTTTTGATACTGACACCCAGCGGCTAGTGCTTGACTAATATGCAGTGAGACTGGAGGAGACTTGGGGGCCCAACACACATTTCAGAGGACACGCAGTTGCAGTTTTACGAGTTCAATGAATCTATCACGAACGAATACATCTATTAATGAACTCATAAAAGCCCAACACAGACATTCACCGGGCCATTCCAATGTCACTTTATTTTTTCGCTGGAAAATGTGCCCCATGTGCCATGGATATTTAGCCTGTACACTGTCATTGTGCCAAAGGCACCAACGGCTTTCTGATGTCTGCTGGGAATGTGATAGATGACAGATCTATAGATGACACAGTCCCATAGTTAATAACAAAGACCGAAAGAGGGAGAGGGAGAGGGAGAGGGAGAGGGAGAGGGAGAGGGAGAGAGAGAGAGAGAGAGAGCCAATCTCCTTATGGAAGACTCCTTTGTCTCAGCTAGCTGGTGGAAGTGAAGACCATTGTCACAGTCAATGTGTGGCCTTTAGTCTGCTCTGATGAATAGAGCTCTTATGGACCATCCACATGCTGTGACTTAGACATAACAGCTTCCTCTGTTGGCTCGCACTGGATAAAAACATCTAATGGTAATTGCGCACAGATGCTGCATTGGAGAAAAGAGGGTGGAGAGGGAGAAAACTGACACTGAAAAGAATATTTAGAGAGGAGAATGAAGAATGTCATAATTGTGGCTGCTTTGAAATGGAGCACTCAGTCTGGAGTCACCAAGAATAACTTTGGCCTTTGTGACAGCACTGACATCATCCATGTTAATTGACATCAATGAAAGAAGTGACTACACTTTGGTGAAGCATTTTCCATTCAACCACTCAAGTTTGGTGAGATTTTTATGGGGGATTCTAGCCTCCATTACACACCTACATTTACATGTATTTTCTCTCTGCAAAATCCACATCTTAGCCAAAATATAACCCTATCCCCCCCAACCTACAGCAATCTCCCTAAATGAAACGTATCTATCTATCTATCTATCTATCTATCTATCTATCTATCTATCTATCTATCTATCTATCTATCTATCTATCTATCTATCTATCTATTTATCTATCTATCTATCTATCTATCTATCTATCTATCTATCTATCTATCTATCTATCTATCTACTCTTCCCACACCACTGCTGTTGCCCCCAGCCTCCATAGCAGTAGATCCCAGATCATCACTGAGGATCATCTCAGATCACATCTTGGAGGACCATCTCAGATCACATCGCAGATCACATCGCAGATCACATCTTGGTCATGTCATACTGTGGGAAGCCCACACAAACAGCAACCACCACAAATGGTTTTACAGCAACAATCCCAGTAAATGCCAGTGCTGTCATATTCCTATCATCTGATGGAAAAGCCAATCTCCCTTCACAGAGGGAAGGGTGTAAGAAGTTCATACCTTTGGGTGTAATGGCTAAGGTGTTGGACTGACAATTGCAGAGAGTTGCAAAATCCCGGCCGGGTTACCAATTCACTGAAATATCCTAGCAACACTTTCCTTGAACCTTCTAATATAAAGCATACTACATAATGGTGTTATGATAATGTCAACATAAAGTCTTACCAGCAGGGATGGGGTCGACTCCATTTCAAATCATTCCCAACCAAAAATACGAATAGGAAAAATGATCTTTAAAATGTGTGCTTTTTCAATCTCCTGAATTGACAGGATTAAAATGGAACTGACCCTAACCAGTATCGTCACATGGAGCCAGGTGAGATGACAATACAGGTGAGGAAACAGTAAACTGATATTGACTTACTACTACTACTACTACTGAAAGGTCACTGGTTCGAATCCCAGGGCAGACAAGGTGAAAAATCTATTGCTGTGCCCTTGAGCAAGGCACTTAATCCCAATTGCTCCCTGTCCGTGTCTTAGGGGAAGTTGGAATATGCAAAAAAAAAACATTTCTATGGACAAATATAAGCACCGCCCAAATTACTACTGGCTACTACTAATGCTGCTACTACAGCAGCAGCTTCGCTGGTGACAGGTCAGGATGGCACAACAGCATCAGCCCTGATATAAACATGATAAATACCATCACTGATTTGATTTACTGCCTACTGTGCCTAGCAGAAAACATGCCCAGACACGCTTCCCATGGCTGCTGTGTGTGTGTAGGGGGATTGAAGTTGATGCTGTAATTAGAAAAGGGGACACACCAATATGTAACAGAGCAAAGAAAAGGTTAGATGGATATCTACTCTCTCTCTCTATCTACTCTCTCTCTCCCCCCATCTCTTTCTTTCTCCATCACGCTACCTCTCTCTCTCTCTCTGTAGTATAATAAACAACATGTGAGCATGTTTCACGACCAAGCCACACCCTTCATAATGCGTTAACACTTTGCATAACTGATTCCAAAGTACTGCTGCTGTAAAGAGGAATTCGGAAGCTGTTGTGTCATTCACTGGAATTTCCCTCCAGGGAACCATTGGATTTCATGCCCTTCAATCTGTTGGTGCATGCAGGATAGGCCCTAGTCCAGTGTAAGACCAGTGTGTTATGTTTCAGGCTAAGTATCGTGTTGGAAAAAAAGGCATATCCCATCTGTTGTCAACTAATCATGTTGACAACAGAAACAGCATGGGTTTGGGATGTCTCAAACCCCCAGCACTCTATCGACCAGCTTTTATATAGGAACATCGTTGTAATAAGCAATGTAACCATACGTAATGCACCATGTAACACCATACGTAATGCACCATGTAACACCATACGTAATGCACCATGTAACACCATATGTAATGCACCATGTAACACCATATGTAATGCACCATGTAACACCATACGTAATGCACCATGTAACACCATATGTAATGCACCATGTAACACCATGCGTAATGCACCATGTAACACCATACGTAATGCACCATGTAACACCATATGTAATGCACCATGTAACACCATATGTAATGCACCATGTAACACCATACGTAATGCACCATGTAACACCATATGTAATGCACCATGTAACACCATGCGTAATGCACCATGTAACACCATACGTAATGCACCATGTAACACCATATGTAATGCACCATGTAACACCATATGTAATGCACCATGTAACACCATACGTAATGCACCATGTAACACCATATGTAATGCACCATGTAACACCATACGTAATGCACCATGTAACACCATACGTAATGCACCATGTAACACCATATGTAATGCACCATGTAACACCATACGTAATGCACCATGTAACACCATACGTAATGCACCATGTAACACCATACGTAATGCACCATGTAACACCATACGTAATGCACCATGTAACACCATACGTAATGCACCATGTAACACCATATGTAATGCACCATGTAACACCATACGTAATGCACCATGTAACACCATACGTAATGCACCATGTAACACCATATGTAATGCACCATGTAACGCCATACGTAATGCACCATGTAACACCATACGTAATGCACCATGTAACACCATATGTAATGCACCATGTAACACCATACGTAATGCACCATGTAACACCATACGTAATGCACCATGTAACACCATACGTAATGCACCATGTAACACCATACATAATGCACCATGTAACACCATGTAACACCATACGTAATACACCATGTAACACCATATGTAATGCACCATGTAACACCATACGTAATGCACCATGTAACACCATACGTAATACACCATGTAACACCATATGTAATGCACCATGTAACACCATACGTAATGCACCATGTAACACCATACGTAATGCACCATGTAACACCATACGTAATGCACCATGTAACACCATACATAATGCACCATGTAGCACCATACGTAATACACCATGTAACACCATATGTAATGCACCATGTAACACCATACGTAATGCACCATGTAACACCATACGTAATGCACCATGTAACACCATACGTAATGCACCATGTAACACCATACATAATGCACCATGTAACACCATGTAACACCATACGTAATACACCATGTAACACCATATGTAATGCACCATGTAACACCATACGTAATGCACCATGTAACACCATACGTAATACACCATGTAACACCATATGTAATGCACCATGTAACACCATACGTAATGCACCATGTAACACCATACGTAATGCACCATGTAACACCATACGTAATGCACCATGTAACACCATACATAATGCACCATGTAACACCATGTAACACCATACGTAATACACCATATGTAATGCACCATGTAACACCATACGTAATGCACCATGTAACACCATACGTAATACACCATGTAACACCATATGTAATGCACCATGTAACACCATACGTAATGCACCATGTAACACCATACGTAATGCACCATGTATGCACTCTTAATGAGTGTGACCAAATGATTCAGATGGTTCGATGAGTCAGTCTATGGAAGGACCATAACGACGTCCACTAATAACTACTTTTACAGAGAAGTCTTGAGTCATCAGAAGTCACTTCCTGTCAGACAGGAAACCAAAACAAACAGTTGAGGTTATGGGTCAGTTTATCTCTCCATGGGATACTATCATCCTTCTGCAAGATGGATAAGAGGAAATTGACCCTGTCTCTCACATGTTGGGAGAATGGGGTAAATTCTGTATAGAATTTTGGGATTTTGTTTGTTATAACACAGGGCACAATTGAAAAATAAATAAAGGTTAAATAAATAATTAATCAGCAAATATTCTACGGGATTGGCTAATACCTGCCTCAAATATATCACCAGCCAGATGCTCACATATACAGGTGGGAAAATGAGAATGTTCCAAGTTATTAATGCTCCTGTGCTGGTCACATGTCTCGGCTGTAGCCAGGGAAACATCGATAGCACAAAAATGGATTGGAGGGGGAGGATAGAGAGAGAGAGCGAGGAGAGAGAGGAGAGAGAGAGAGAGAGAGAGAGGGAGAGAGAGAGAGAGCGAAAGAGAGAGAGAGCGAAAGAGAGAGAGAGAGAGCGCGAAAGAGAGAGAGAGCGAGAGAGAGAGAGAGAGAGAGAGAGAGAGAGAGAGAGAGAGAGAGAGAGAGAGAGAGAGAGAAGAGAGAGACTGAGAGAGAGAGAGAGAGAGAGAGAGAGAGAGAGAGAGAGAGAGAGAGAGAGAGAGAAGGAGAGAGAAGGAGAGAGAGAGAGAGAGAAAGAAAGAGAGAGAGAGAGAGAGAGAGAGAGAAGGAGAGAGAAGGAGAGAGAAGGAGAGAGAGAGAGATGGCATTCCTCCTGTTTCTTTCATTTCAACACTCGGCTCTGGCCCCTGGCTACAGTATGAACAGAACTTCTCTGGCCCCTGGCTAAAGTATGAACAGAACTTCTCTGGCCCCTGGCTACAGTATGAACAGAACTTCTCTGGCGACTGGCTCCCACAGTGGCTGCTATCTAGAACCTAAAAGGATTCTTCGGCTGTCCCCATAGGAGAACCCTTTGAAGAACCCTTTTTGGTACCAGGTAGAACTCTTTTGATTTCCATGTAAAACCCTCTGTGTAAAGGGTTCTACCTGGAACCAAAATACATACATGAGATCATAGTTGACTTCCCTCAGGCAAGTCTGTTGATCCCACCCCAATGACCTGTCTCCTGTGCTGGTCACATGTCTCAGTTGTACCCAGGGAAACATCAATAGCACAAAAATGGATTGGAGGGGGAGGATAGAGAGAGCGAGAGAGAGAGAGAAAGAGAGAAGGCGAGAGAGAGAGAGAGAGAGAGAGAGAGAGAGAGAGAGAGAGAGAGGGAGAGAGAGAGAGAGAGAGAGAGAGAGAGAGAGAGAGAGAGAGAGAGAGAGAGAGAGATAGAGAGAGAGAGAGAGAGAGAGAGAAAGAGAGGGAGAGAGATGGCATTCCACCTGTTTCTTTCATTTCAACACTCGGATCTGGCCCCTGACTACAGTATGAACAGAACTTCTCTGGCCCCTGGCTACAGTATGAACAGAACTTCTCTGGCCCCTGGCTACAGTATGAACAGAACTTCTCTGGCGACTGGCTCCCACAGTGGCTGCTATCTAGAACCTAAAAGGGTTCTTCGGCTGTCCCCATCGGATAACTTCTTTTGGTACCAGGTAGAACCATTTTGGGTTCCATGTTAAACCCTCTGTGTAAAGGGTTCTACATGAAACAAAAAAGGGTTTTACCTGGAACCCCAAAGGGTTCTACCTGGAACCAAAAATAGTTATCCTATGGGGACAGACTTTTGGAACCCTTTTTTCTAAGAATGTAGAGTTGGCATGACACAGTCTGAAGTGTAATGAGCAGATTTAGTTTGGTATTGTGTTGTTTATCTCATAACTCAGTCAGCCACAGTGTGATCTAATCTCAATTGATGATGTAATAAAATTGAGATTATGAAATGGTAGTTTGCAGAAAAGAGGATTATCGGTAATAGTATTGGTGCTCTTTCCCAAATCATAATCCAATGGTCCCTACATCCAAAACTCCCTATCAGACATTCAGTGAGAAGGAATAGAGAATGACAGTAAAAGTAAAGGTAGAGGATATGGAAATCATGTTGGCCTTTCCTGCCTCACAAGACTCAAAATAAATACATGAGATCATAGTTGACTTCCCTCAGGCAAGTCTGGGGATCCCACCCCAATGACCTGTGTGTGTGTTTGTGTGTGTGTGTGTGTGTGTGTGTGTGTGTGTGTGTGTGTGTGTGTGTGTGTGTGTGTGTGTGTGTGTGTGCGTATGCGTGCGTGTGTTTGACAGTGATGGGGCAGTAGACAGACAGAAACCTGTCTTAATGTCAAGCGTTTATACTTTTATACATTTATACTTATAGTGTATTTTGAAAAACTGCACTGCCAAGTGAAATTAAATACATCTTTACACAGAAGTTCCTCAAAGACCCAAAAGGTTCTTCGGCCCTGGCTCCTTTACTTCTAAGCGTGTATGCTACAGCATCACGGATGCAATACTATCGGCTTGTCACCGTGGGCTGTACAGTCGAAATCATGTTTTGAACAATTTAAATGTGTTGGATTGAGGCCAAATGCAATTCTCTCTCATTATTCAAATCCTATTTTCCCTCGAATAGCCTATACAATGTGCATCATAACATAGATTTGGCATCTCCAGTAGAAAACTCAAAATGTTAAGTTTGTAATTCTCTGCACTTTTTTTTTTACAGTAGCCTACCAAAGCATGCATGGTCTCATAATTGCCAGAACACCTACCTTACTGAAAATGCTCCGGTCCTCAACAGCTTGCTCCACCTTGTTGGTCGCACTCCGATGAACAATATACCGTGTAAATCAAGTCACTTCATGATTCAATCATGCAACTGCAGGATGACATATACAATATAACCTATTTTATAACTGCATCCGAAAGGAGGGGATTCTGTCACTCTCACAAACCGTGTCCTCTTCGTTGCCTTAACAGAGACATTCTCCCACGGCTGGCTGTCTCCGAATCGGCTCGGCTAATTCCGCGGGGAATTTCAGTCCGTCTGTACGGTTGACACGCGAGGTTGACTGTGCTGTCCTGGAGAGAAACCGAGCGTTGTCAAACGTCACCGCCAACCGGTGTGCCCGCGCTATAGCAGGCGCGCGTGCGTCTTCTTTATGCGTGAGTAGGAAATAGAATACACCGTTCTACCATAGAGAGCCAGCCATATATGGTTCATGTAGTTGTGAGAGCATGTTATATTTTTCCTTATCCTTTAAAACTCATTGCAGCCCCTCACCTCTGATGGGCCATGGATACCTACAGATACTAGATACCCTAACCTGTGAAGCCAAGAATAACACCACAGAACCCCTCCTGGCAAAACCCTATCCAGGTGGGCTCTTTTCTCCCTCCTACGGCAGGGTGTCCATTCGTGTTCTGTTCTGTCTAACGGTCCTCCTTTACATCTGGGTTACTTTTTCTGTCTAATCAAAAAATCTCAAATCAAATCAAATGTATTCGTCACACGTGTTTAGTAGATGTTATTGAGGGTGTAGTGAAATGCTTGTGTTTCTAGCTCGTGACAGTGTAGCAATATCTAACAAGTAATATCTAACAGTTTCACAATTTATACCCAAAATACACGTACAGTGCCTTGCGAAAGTATTCGGCCCCCTTGAACTTTGCAACCTTTTGCCACATTTCAGGCTTCAAACATAAAGATATAAAACTGTATTTTTTTGTGAAGAATCAACAACAAGTGGGACACAATCATGAAGTGGAACGACATTTATTGGATATTTCAAACTCTTTTAACAAATCAAAAACTGAAAAATTGGGCGTGCAAAATTATTCAGCCCCCTTAAGTTAATACTTTGTAGCGCCACCTTTTGCTGCAATTACAGCTGTAAGTCGCTTGGGGTATGTCTCTATCAGTTTTGCACATCGAGAGACTGAATTTTTTTCCCATTCCTCCTTGCAAAACAGCTCGAGCTCAGTGAGGTTGGATGGAGAGCATTTGTGAACAGCAGTTTTCAGTTATTTCCACAGATTCTCGATTGGATTCAGGTCTGGACTTTGACTTGGCCATTCTAACACCTGGATATGTTTATTTTTGAACCATTCCATTGTAGATTTTGCTTTATGTTTTGGATCATTGCCTTGCAGACTCCATCAGGTTTTCTTCCAGAATGGTCCTGTATTTGGCTCCATCCATCTTCCCATCAATTTTAACCATCTTCCCTGTCCCTGCTGAAGAAAAGCAGGCCCAAACCATGATGCTGCCACCACCATGTTTGACAGTGGGGATGGTGTGTTCAGGGTGATGAGCTGTGTTGCTTTTACGCCAAACATAACGTTTTGCATTGTTGCCAAAAAGTTCAATTTTGGTTTCATCTGACCAGAGCACCTTCTTCCACATGTTTGGTGTGTCTCCCAGGTGGCTTGTGGCAAACTTTAAACAACACTTTTTATGGATATACTTTAAGAAATGGCTTTCTTCTTGCCACTCTTCCATAAAGGCCAGATTTGTGCAATATACGACTGATTGTTGTCCTATGGACAGAGTCTCCCACCTCAGCTGTAGATCTCTGCAGTTCATCCAGAGTGATCATGGGCCTCTTGGCTGCATCTCTGATCAGTCTTCTCCTTGTATGAGCTGAAAGTTTAGAGGGACGGCCAGGTCTTGGTAGATTTGCAGTGGTCTGATACTCCTTCCATTTCAATATTATCGCTTGCACAGTGCTCCTTGGGATGTTTAAAGCTTGGGAAATCTTTTTGTATCCAAATCCGGCTTTAAACTTCTTCACAACAGTATCTCGGACCTGCCTGGTGTGTTCCTTGTTCTTCATGATGCTCTCTGCGCTTTTAACGGACCTCTGAGACTATCACAGTGCAGGTGCATTTATACGGAGACTTGATTACACACAGGTGGATTGTATTTATCATCATTAGTCATTTAGGTCAACATTGGATCATTCAGAGATCCTCACTGAACTTCTGGAGAGAGTTTGCTGCACTGAAAGTAAAGGGGCTGAATAATTTTGCACGCCCAATTTTTCAGTTTTTGATTTGTTAAAAAAGTTTGAAATATCCAATAAATGTCGTTCCACTTCATGATTGTGTCCCACTTGTTGTTGATTCTTCACAAAAAAATAGTTTTATATCTTTATGTTTGAAGCCTGAAATGTGGCAAAAGGTCGCAAAGTTCAAGGGGGCCGAATACTTTTGCAAGGCACTGTATTTGGCTAAGGTTTATGTAAACTTCTGACTTCAACTGTATGTCTATAGGCAGCAGCCTCTGATGTGCTGGAGATGGCTGTTTCACAGTCAGTGGTGTAGTATAGAATACAATACAGTATATACTGTATATATGAAATGGGTGATGCAATATGTAAACACAATTTAAAAGTGACTGAGATACCGTAGAATAGTGTGGAGTGCAGTTTATACATGTGAGATAAGTAATATTAGATACAGAAACATGTTTAAAGTGGCCAGTGATCCATTTCTAAAAGTGGCCAGTGCTTCCTAATCTATGTCTATAGGCAGCAGCCTCTCGTGTGCTAGTGATGGCTGTTTAGCAGTCTAATGGCCTTGAGATAGAATCTGTTTTTAGTCTCTCTGTCCCAGCTTTGAGGCACCTGTACTGACCTCGCCTTCTGGATGATAGCGGGGTGAACAGGCAGTGGCTCGGGTGGTTGATGTCTTTGATTATCTTTTTGGCCTTCCTATGGCATTGGGTGCTGTAGGTGTCCAGGAGGGCGGGAAGTTTGCTCCCGGTAATCCGTTGGGCAGACTGCACCACCCTCTGGAGATCTTTACGGTTGTGGGCGGTGCAGTTGCCATACCAGGCGGTGATACAGCCCGACAAGATGCTCTCAATCGTGCATCTGTAAAAGTTTGTGAGGATTTTAGGTGTTAAGCCAAATTTCTTTAGCCTCATGAGGTTGAAGAGGCACCTTCTTCACCACACTGTCTGTATGGGTAGACCATTTTAGTTTGTCAGTGATGTGTACGTCGAGGAACTCAAAGCTTTCCACCTTCTCCACTGCGGTCCCATCGATGTGGATAACACCTGAGAGCAGAATACCACATTTGATCTATTCACCTGATCACTGTTACTCGTCATCATGACCAATCACTGTGTGACTCACTCAAGGGCATCATGCAACCCCAAAATATGAGGTGGTACAAAGTACGTAATGATCCAGAAGTATAATTTGTAGCATTTTTCCTAAACACTGAAACATGTTTTTTCTGCAATCTAGAGCCATAATCATTATGCTTAATTCTATGTATGTCACGGCTCTTGTCGGAATGAGTGGACCAAAGGGCAGCGTGGTAAGTGTTCATGATACATTTTCTACTCAAAACACTCGAACAAAATAACAAAACCCAAACGAAAAAGGACAACTTATCTATGATCCCCAATCAGAGACAACGATAGACAGTTGCCTCTGATTGGGAACCACACCAACATAGAAATAAAGAAACTAGAATGCCCACCCTAGTCACACCCTGGCCTAACCAAACCTCTCTATGGCCAGGGCGTGACAGTACCCCCCCAAAGGTGCCTTCACGGCGGCTGCTCTGGTGCGGGACGTAGACCCCCCTCCGCCCACAGATCCCTCCGCTTTGGTGGCGGCCCTGGTGCATGGACCTTCACTGGAGGAACCAGGCCGCTGATCATCGCCGGAGGAACCAGACCACCGATCATAAGTGGAGGCTCCGGACTGGGGACCGTCGCTGAAGGCTTAGTACGTGGCGCCGGAACAGGTCTCACTGGACTGAGGAGACGTACTGGCAGTGGAGCTACCGCAACACATCCTGGCTGGATACTCACTTTAGCTCGGTGAATGTGGAGAGCTGGCACAGGACGCACTGGGCTATGACTGCGCATTGGAGGCATAGAGCCAGCGCAGGACACACTGGACCGTGGAGGCGCACCGAAGGTCTGGAGCGCAGTGCTGACACAACTCGTCCTGGCTGGATACCCCCAGTAGCCCGGCACTCTCCTGCAACCCGCCTCACCAATTTATATATTTTTTTAAAGAAAGTATTATTTACCTCAAATCTGTAATCCGCCATAGAAGCTAACCAGAAGCTAACCAGAAGCTAGCCAGAAGCTAGCATGAAGCTTACCAGAAGCTAATCAGAAGTTGGCCAGAAGCTAGTTAGCTTCTTTACTGGTTAATCGTTAGCATTCAGCTAACCACGGTTTGTGGTCATCAGCTATCCTTTAGCTCGAAAAACGATCGCCAGTTTTGTATGGCGCGGCTCGGACCGGAACATACCTGACCTATTTTTCTCTCCATGTCCCCGGATTTCAACCGCAAGCTCTGGACATTTAAACCTGGATCTCGCAGATAGCTAGCTGCTATCCGTGTGACTATTAGCTTACGTCGATTCCGGAGCAAACATCAATTATTCCGGAGCTAGCCAGCTGAAGAGTTCCATCAGTCACTCCTGGGCTACAATCACCTATCCGGACCCATTTTACTGCCAACGCGGAGCCCCACCGGGCCTTCACTGGACTACCGACGTTATCTGCCCGAGGGAGTTATCCAGCTGGCTCCTCCGTCGCGACGTTACCTGAACGCCCATCTGCGGTCCGCTAATAGTTAGCTGTCTTATCGGCTGCTGTCTGAATAGACCTATCGGACATTTTTTTTCCTTTTTCTTGGGCCTATATAACTATATCTATTTTTTTTTGCAAATTGGATTGATCCCCTCTACCACACGGAACCCCACTAATCCTACCGACGGAAACGCACGAGGTGGCTAAAAACAGACCTCCATCCTATGCTAGCTTGCTACCGATGGCCCGGCTAGCTGTCTGAATCACCGTGACCCCAACCAACCTCACTACTCACTGGACCCTTTTGATCACTCGACTAAGCATGCCTCTCCTTAATGTCAATATGCCTTGTCCATTGCTGTTCTGGTTAGTGTTTATTGGCTTATTTCACTGTAGAGTCTCTAGTCCTGCTCACTATACCTTATCCAACCTATTAGTTCCACCACCCACACATGCGATGACATCTCCTGGTTTCAATGGTGTTTCTAGAGACAGTATATCTCTCATCATCACTCAATACCTAGGTTTACCTCCACTGTATTCACATTCTACCATGCCTTTGTCTGTACATTTTACCTTGAAGCTATCACCCCCAGAAACCTCCTTTTACTCTCTGTTCCAGACGTTCTAGACAACCAATTCTCATTGCTTTTTTTTACCCTTATCCTACTCCTCCTCTTTTCCTCTGGTGATGTAGAGGTGAATCCAGGCCCTGCAGTGCCTAGCTCCACTCCTATTCCCCAGGCGCTCTCTTTTGATGACTTCTGTAACCGTAATAGCCTTGGTTTCATGCATGTTAACATTAGAAGCCTCCTCCCTAAGTTTTTTTTTTCTTCACTGCTTTAGCACACTCTGCCAACCCGGATATTCTAGCTGTGTCTGAATCCTGGCTTAGGAAGACCACCAAAAATTCTGAAATTTTCATCCCAAACTACAACATTTTCAGACAAGAATGAACTGCCAAAGGGGGCGGTGTTGCAATCTACTGCAAAGATAGCCTGCAGAGTTCTGTCCTACTATCCAGGTCTGTACCCAAACAATTTGAACTTCTACTTTTAAAAATCCACCTCTCTAAAAACAAGACTCTCACCGTTGTCGCCTGGTATAGACCACCCTCTGCCCCCAGCTGTGCTCTGGACACCATATGTGAACGGATTGCCCCCCATCTATCTTCAGAGCTCGTGCTGCTAGGCGACCTAAACTGGAACATGCTTAACACCCCAGCCATCCTACAATCTAAGCTTGATGCCCTCAATCTCACACAAATGATCAATGAACCTACCAGGTACCTGCCCAAAGCCGTAAACACAGGCACCCTCATAGATATCATCCTAACCAACTTGCCCTCTAAATACACCTCTGCTGTCTTCAACCAAGATCTCAGCGATCACTGCCTCATTGCCTGCATCCGTAATGGATCAGCGGTCAAACGACCTACACTCATCACTGTCAAACACTCCCTGAAACACTTCAGCGAGCTGACCTTTCTAATCGACCTGGCCGGGGTATCCTGGAAGAATATTGCTCTCATCCCGTCAGTAGAGGATGCCTGGTTATTTTTTTTTAAATGCCTTCCTAACCATCTTAAATAAGCATGCCCCATTCAAGAAATTTAGATCCAGGAACAGATATAGCCCTTGGTTCTCTCCAGACCTGACTGCCCTTAACCAACACAAAAACATCCTATGGCGTTCTGCATTAGCATCGAACAGCCCCCGTGATATGCAGCTTTTCAGGGAAGATAGAAACCATTATACACAGGCAGTTAGAAAAGCCAAGGCTAGTTTTTTCAAGCAGATATTTGCTTCCTGGAACACTAACTCAAAAAAGTTCTGGGACACTGTAAAGTCCATGGAGAATAAGAACACTTCCTCCCAGCTGCCCACTGCACTGAAGATAGGAAACACTGTCACCACTGATAAATCCACTATAATTGAGAATTTCAATAAGCATTTTTCTACGGCTGGCCATGTTTTCCACCTGGCTACCCCTACCCTGGTCAACAGCACTGCACCCCCCACAGCAACTCGCCCAAGCCTTCCCCATTACTCCTTCTCCCAAATCCAGTCAGCTGATGTTCTGAAAGAGCTGCAGAATCTGGACCCCTACAAATCAGCCGGGCTAGACAATCTGGACCCTTTCTTTCTAAAATTATCTGCCGAATTGTTGCCACCCCTATTACTAGCCTGTACAACCTCTCTTTCGTGTCGTCTGAGATTCCCAAAGATTGGAAAGCAGCTGCGGTCATCGCCCTCTTCAAAGGGGGGGGACACTCTTGACCCAAACTGCTACAGACCTATATCTATCCTACCCTGCCTTTCTAAGGTCTTCAAAAGCCAAGTCAACAAACAGATTACTGACCATTTCGAATCTCACCATACCTTCTCTGCTATGCAATCTGGTTTCAGAGCTGGTCATGGATGCACCTCAGCCACGCTCAAGGTCCTAAACAATATCTTAACCGCCATCGATAAGAAACATTACTGTGTAGCCGTATTCATTGATCTGGCCAAAGCTTTCGAGTCTGTCAATCACCACATTCTCATCGGCAGACTCGACAGTCTTGGTTTCTCAAATCATTGCCTCACCTGGTTCATCAACTACTTCTCTGATAGAGTTCAGTGTGTCTAAATACTTTTTTGCCCCACTGTATCTCCCTCACTAGCTTTAAATACCAGCTGTCAGAGCAGCTCACATATTACTGCACCTGTACATAGCCCACCATGACCGGTCACTCGCTCCCCACGGTAAGCATGAGGAGTTGGCTCAGGTCTGAACCCTGACTCTGCCAATCTCCCTGTGTGCCCTCCCCCCAAAAAATATTTTGGGGGCTGCCTCTCGTTCCTGCATCGCTGCTCCAACTCCTCGTAACGTCGCCGTTCCGCCTTTGCTGCTTCAATCTCCTCCTTCGGACGGCGATACTCCCCAAAGTGCGTCCAGGGTCCTTTTCCGTCCAAGAAAGTGTGATGCATGCCAGCAGTCCCAACATCTTACCACTGCTACACCTGGCTATTAGCAAGCCATGTCTGGTAGCGAAACAGTTCATTCAGCCTTATTTAATGCCTTTAAAAAACATAGCTGATATGGCTGACTTGCTTAAACAAATGTAGTTTCTTTTTTTTTTCTATAATTGTTTTGGTGCTTGCTGAATGTGGGGCTCAAAACAGGTGGGGCCCTGTCCCCTCCTTCCCTGAATGACGGGCCGCCACTGGCCAGCAAACATGCCAGCTAAGATAGTTAGACAAGCTTGCGAAAGAAAGAAAGAAAGAAAGAAAGAAAGAAAGAAAGAAAGAAAGAAAGAAAGAAAGAAAGAAAGGACAGAGGCAAAGCAGGGACTTGATCCAATTAAAAAATCTGCTTGTGTCCCGGGAAAACAAACATCTGCTTGTTAAGAATAACATCTGTTTTAATGTCTCTACAGGCCTGTCAGGTACATTGGGTGCATGACTGCTTTTGGAGCAGGTGTCAGAGAATGTTTCTCAGAGAGAAAAATATGGATATGGCACGGAGAGAGAGAAAATTATCAACATCAGCCAGGGACCGTCTCCAAATGCTCTGTAGCATGATACCATCCTGGCTGCACGGTAACACAAATATTGTATCTTAAAGAGTGGCCGTATCCAGTATAAATATTTTAATTCTTCACTGTATAAATACTTCAAGAGCCTCTCCAACCATTTCCTTTAACATCCACTGACAGGGTGATACAATCATAGGTAATACAGCGCAGACTCATTTCTAGTGAAATGTAAATCACATTGAGCCTCTCAAGCAGTTTGCTCTGACATCTACTGAGACTGTGGGACAGTCAAAGAAAATAATAGTTATAAAGTAAAATACATCTCATAACAGGTTGTTATACTATTACCCTATGAAGACAGGCCCAACCAATCATCAGGTTGACCTTGCGAACTTTGTCAGAACCTAAATATAAAGAACCAGGGAGACTTCCAACATATGATTTAAACCTCTTTACATCCTAGCATCTATACCCCCAGGACTGCTGAGTGTGTGTGTGTGTGTGTGTGTGTGTGTGTGTGTGTGTGTGTGTGTGTGTGTGTGTGTGTGTGTGTGTGTGTGTGTGTGTGTGTGTGTGTGTGTGTGTGTGTGTGTGTGTGTGTGTGTGTGTGTGTGTGTGTGCATTCTACTTCCTCCCTGCAGACCTGTTTTGGGATGCCTGATGTTCGGTAACACACCGCTGTGAGACCGCTTCAAAGCTCCCTTCCTCCTGCCGGAGCTCTGAGGCTCTGGGCAGGAAACAGCTCTGGCAGCACTTCACAGAATACAGGGTCAGAGAGCTGGGGCACTGGGGCTGCTGCAGTGTGGCTACACACATACACCACCACCAACCACTACACATATACACTGAACAAAAAATATAAACGCAACATGTAAAGTGTTGGTCTCATGTTTTATAGGCTGAAATAAAAGATCACAGACATTTTACATACGCACAAAAAGCTTATGTCATGTGAAATCAATATATTAGGGCCTAATGAATTTATTTCAATTGACTGATTTCCTCATATTAACTGTAACTCAGTCAAATCAATGTAATTATTGCATGTTGCGTTTGTATTGTTGTTCAGTATACATACAAATGCACACACAGATACTGTATACACAAGCACAGACATGCCATAATTAACCAGAGCACTCCAATGTCTGTGGAGTATGTCCTGTTATCATACAATAGATTTACTGGGAACCTCTGCTGCTCAGATAATTGGCCAGAACAGAGAGAGAACTCTAGTTTCTGATGGTTTATGGCACTACGGTGGTTGGAGGGCCACGTCTGGGAAGTACGAGACAGAGCCACTTGGACAGGCCAGTCAGTCCCAGTGGAGCGCAGCTCAACTGGAATAACAAAGACCCACAGAGGTCAGAGAGGGAGCAGAGGGGAGCATTCTCATGCTTTATGGTACCTGTTTCTCAGCCGTTGTCATTGTGTGTGACCCACACACACACGCATGCCAGGGGTTGTCTGGTCTGGTCTTTTGAATAGTGTATGGTCATGTCATCACAAGCAGCCACATTCATGGCCTAACCGTCTACTGTCAGACCCATAAAATACTGGGGCCAGTGGTGACAGAAGGGACGAGATGAAACCAACCAGAAGTCCAAGCAAGGGACGACCATAATGTATTCTACAAGTCAGCTTTTACACAGTCACATCCATTTATTATTAGATCATTTCAAATACGTTGTGGCCTAACGCTAGCCTAAAATATTTCCTTATTATAAAGTGCGGCTTCAGATGTTAATGAAAAGCATATGTAAGAGATATTATGGCTGCAGGGTAGATAGTAGCTAGGGTCTGAGAGACTTACCAGACTACATTAAAACCTAACAGAGCAACTACCTTCTCGGCAGAATCCCGCCCTGACTTTTTTATTGAGGAAAAATGTACTTGCTTCAACTGTGATATGTGGTTGTCTTACCGAGGTATCTTACGATGAATGCCCTAACTGTAAGTCGCTCTGGACAAGAGTGTCTGCTAAATTACTCAAATGTAAATGTATTACCCAGAGTCAATAATCCTCAAGGGACACCACCTCGTTTAGTTATTTTTAAAGCTTTTTCCCCACTCTTCTCTCTCTCTTTTCATCTCTCCATTTCTCTCTCCCTCAACTTCTTTCTTTCTTTCTTTCTCTCTCTCACTCACTCGCTCGCTCTCACTCACTCACTCACTCACTCACTCACTCACTCACTCACTCACTCACTCACTCACTCACTCACTCACTCACTCACTCACTCACTCACTCACTCACTCACTCACTCACTCACTCACTCACTCACTCACTCACTCACTCACTCACTCTCTGTCTGTCTTTCTTTCTTTCTTTCTTTCTTTCTCTCTCTCTCTCTCTCTCTCTCTCTCTCTCTCTCTCTCTCTCTCTCTCTCTCACTCACTCTCTTTCTCTCTCTCTGTATAGACACCTTAACTGAGAAAAGAGAAGGACAGTGAGATAGAATGCCAGACAGAGAGAGAGAGAGAGAGAGAGAGAGAGAGAGAGAGAGGGAGAGCAAATTTAACCGTGTAATAGCTTTTATAAGGCATGCAGGCCTTTCCACTCCCTTTTAATTGTTTTGTAGCCTGTGTGAGCCCTAAACTACGTGCAGGAAATTCAGAAAGCCACTTCCCTTTTGAATAAGCTGAATACAATGCACAAGCAGAACAAATGAGCTTTCAGTCCAATCTATGTCGGTCAGGATGGAGTGAAGGCTTACAGGATATAGTGGAGAAAAACAGATTGAGATGTTTTTTTCTCTGTAAATTAGAGGAGTATAATTCTTCCATTCTAAAAGTTACTGTACAGAGATACGTTTGCTAAAGCTTTCTAGACACTTCACCTCAGTGCTCCTCCTCAGTATAACAGTTCAAAATAAAGTGTTAATCCAATAAGAAAGGGCTGGACCAAACCACCAAGTATTACAGTTATTTGTTTCAACTAAAATCCTGTTATTTGTTTCAACTAAATTCCTGTTATTTATTTGTGGGTCCCACCTTGCTCTCAAGATCCCAAGGCATTCTGCCTTATCCCAAGGGTTCTCAGCTATAAGCACTGCTTACCAGTGGGACGATGTGAACTCACAATCACGACGCTCTGTTTTAACGTTTAGAAACTTTAATAATCATCGCTTGTGATACACTTTTCAAATCATATGGAAGGAACTATGTTTCATATCAGTGACAAATAATCTTTCAAATAAAAACATACACTTACTGTAGCAGGTCAGATCCATACAGCTGTGTGCCTCCAGCCGATGAACTACACTTACGCTACACTTCCTCCCCAGTTACGCTTACACACAGGTGTTAGTAGTTAATAGATAGTTAATTAGCACAGGTGGTCATCTCTGTCTTCCGTCTGTCTTTTGTAAACAAGCGCTGTAACATGGAAATTTGGCAATGTGGGAACAGTAACCCTAGCCCTGTAATTTAACCTTGAGTTAATTGTGGGGTATTTTTCATTGATATGAAAGATGCGTTTCCAAAAACTTACCGCAAGCGGTGCATGTTAAGAGTTGGGGCTCTTAACAAAACTCCCACGGCCATACAATCCCTTCATGAATAGATGCTGAAGGTACTTAGCGTCTATGAATGGGCTAGGTCCCACCTATCTTAACGTTTAAAGTCTATTTTTAGCTTTCAAAGTGGGCTGCGTGGGTTTGTGTTTTCGATGCATGACTAGCACATTTAGTCACTCATGGGTGGACAATGAGATGAGTCATCACCTGACAGATACTGAGGTCGCCAGGTGACACAGAAAACTAGGTATCACCTCACCTCTCACTAAAGGAGAGACCAGGCAGGGAACGCAGTTACAGAGAGAGATAATTAGAGAGTGGGAGAGAGGAGAGAAAACAAGATAAAGAGAGAAAGAAGGAGAGAGAAGGAGAGAGAGAGAGAGAGAGAGAGAGAGAGAGAGAGAGAGAGAGAGAAGGAGAGAGAGAGAGAGAGAGAGTGAGGAGAGAGAGAGAAGGAGAGGGAGAGAGAGCGAGGAGAGAGAGAGAGAGAGGGAGAGAGAGCGAGGAGAGAGAGAGAGAGAGGGAGAGAGAGCGAGGAGAGAGAGAGAGAGAGAGAGAGAATGCATTCCACCTGTTTCTTTCATGTCAACACACGGCTCTAGGCCCTGGCTACAGTATGAACAGACCCAACCCATCCAACAGCAACACAATAGTGAGATAGTCATCTTGATTAGGGGAAAGCTGGATGTTGTTCAGTCCTCCTCCTTCTCCTCCTCCTTCACACTCCCTCTATGATGCAGGAAGAGCTAAGAGAATGCATAGCACGCTCTCACCACTGATTGTGTGTGTGTGTGTGTGTGTGTGTGTGTGTGTGTGTGTGTGTGTGTGTGTGTGTGTGTGTGTGTGTGTGTGTGTGTGTGTGTGTGTGTGTGTGTGTGTGTTTGTACATTATTTTCAATTAACTTTTGAGTCCCACTGTACTGGTGTTAAAATAACACATTTGAAAGTGTTAAATATATAACTCTGTTGCAGGGTTCCCCATGTTCCTCTTAAAGTGTTCAAAGGAACTTGATAGTGGTGTTTGCATAGCTCTACTGTAGAGTATTACGCAACACCTACAGTGTAAAACATAACACTCAATTTAAATTCAACTGGACTCATTTGTCTTAGTGCTGAAGCTGTTACACTTTCTCAGTGTTGTAAATGAACACCTGTAATGTTACAGTAAATAATTGTTGAGTGTTGTTTTAACACTGTATGGTGTAAATTGTAGAGTTAACACCCATAACTGTTAGTGACAGAGACATTGTTGTTGAATTCTTTCCTTTTAAATACCTGTGGCTTTCATCAAGTGAGTTCCTAGGCAAATGTTATCAATACGTTATACATGACATATATCATAAGGCCTGACATATTGGCCTAAGTGATGGATTGGTTTTACCCTAACACAGCTTTGTTAGGAAACTCCTAGTTTGCAAGTCACATTATACTGGCTGGCAAAATGATGTGTAATTCCTATTGGAATCCAGCCAAAGTTAGGATATCCAACAGTCGGAATTTGTATTAAACTGCAACCTGCATTCAGAATGACTGTTAGGGTTAGGAAACTTGATTTAAAAAAAACATTTCAACCGGAACAACCATTTCAATAACGGGTGAAACAAGTCTAACTAACTGATTGGATTAGTTAAGAATGTTATTTATCTTTGTGTAGCATAAGATTAATCAATCAATCAATCAATGTACACATATATTAAAAACAAAGACGATTCAACTTGCAGTAGAGCATGCTGGGAAATATGATAATGATGGGTGTGGTTTTGATGGAACTGTTTTACTCTCCACAGTGTTAAACAATAACTCTGGTTGCTAACCCCAACTCGGATGGTTATTTTACATCACGGAGTGTTAATTTCACTTTTACAGAGTTATTTCCTTTCCTGAATCAACACTAGAAATGTTACACTGAAATATCACCAATTTGCTGTGCACACTGATTATTCTGTGTCCGGCTGCATGACCGAGGTCAGGGTTAACCTCCTATGGATCAGTCACCAACATCCTTCCTGTCTGCTTCTCATTCTGAAAATCTTCACAGATGTCCCATCACTCCCTCTTTCTTTTCTCTGATATTCCACTTGCTGTTTTGTGTTTGCTACAGCCCCTTGGGAGAGTTAGTTTGTGTTTACGACAGAGAGCCATCTCCATTCCTGTAATAAGTCTTATTTGCCTGCAACTCTTATACTTAAATTAGACAGATATAATTATGTAGACGGAGGAGAGAGGACTATTCTCATACACCAGCGATATGCCGAGCAGAGGTCTGTCAAGGACTTGGAAGTCTAACACAATGGTGTCACCTGTTGGACACTCATTGTAACTGCACTTTGTCCTTGCATCCCAAATCGCACCTTATTCACTAAAAAGTGTGCTAATTTTCATGCCTTTAATAAAGGCAGCAAAGCTAGACCTTGACCTGAAAGGTACAACAGAAACCTCCCTCAGCAGGGAAATATAGTGAGACTTTTTTTCTCATGAAAGTGCAGTTTTTTTTAACAACAATACCATGTTGCAGCACTCATCTCATGGCTGTCCTCTTTCTCCATGCAGGTTGATGGGTCAAGTGGGCTCATGACTGTATCCATCTTGGCAGGTTTACGAGCTACAGGCAGGAGCAGGCAGACTCCGCTGCAGGTGATGGCTAACACTGCAACTAAAACAGTGTGGATAAAAATGCTACGACAGAGTGTTAGATGAAACATAGTATTAAACATTAGGATTAGGTAATACAATTATACAATTAAATAAAAAAGGTTGTAGATTGGGCTAAAATAATATTGAGCTAAAATCAAACTAAAAGCTTGAGTGCCAAACAATTCAGAACACCGGCAAACATCAGCCGGATGTGAGTTAGATCACTAGGTATTACTAGCTAACTTTTATGAGGCCTAAAACCATGGTTGAATTACAACAATTGAAGCATGCATTTTAAAACATCTAGAAGCTACTGTATGCATCTGTCTTTATGTGTTTCCGTGAGTTAATTTTGACCGTCTCTGTTCAGTAGCTTGAGATGTGATGAGAAAACAGTGACGTGAGAGTCTGCGTGAAGGACATCTGTACCATCTGTATAACTCATCTCTGTATTTCATTAATTTATTTCACCAGGGATCTGTCCACTATCTATGAAACACAAAACACACCGTGAATGTAGGTTTGACATGAAGTCTGGGGTTGGCTTTCAGTGCATGGAAAGTACTCTGGAGAGTGTTGGAGGGTGGGGTCTGATTAAACGCAGACAGGGCCAGGCTCAGCTGGGCATTGGTTGGCATGAAATGATGACAGACAGCCAATGTGGAGGGGCTAGATACAATGCTAAAGGCAAAACTAGCTTATAATGGAATTCTCATCTTGACCAGGAACAGCAGCTCATCCAACTTGTAAGGGATTTCTTAACTCAATGTTACAGGAAGAATATGGATTTTTGTCAAGCGATTTGGTCTCTATTCTCATGGATATGGATACTGTGCTTTCAGACTGAGGAAACATTTAAACAGATGACAAACCAGAAACATCTACATATTCTGTCTGACAGCATTGGATATTTAGTCATTATTTTGTTGTTTTTAAGTTGCTATTTAGTCAGGATTATGTCATTATTTTGTAATAACCTTTTAATTTAATTTAGAAGCCAATATTGAGTAAATAGAAACATAACAGTATGTTATTGTTTCATCTGGCTCATCCCATGCTCTGTAGTTAGGGTAGCAGAGAGATCCCTCTTTCTGCTAACTCATGTTTCTGCCTGTAAACATATGTAGAAGTTGCCCTAACCTCTGATCTAGGATTAGATCATGTTTAAACTCCCTAGGGGTTAGGGTTAGAATTGTAGGTAGGGGTAATCTGATCCTAGATCTGTGTTTTGGGACTTCAACCTACTTCTACACAGTGCGTCACAGCTCCCTGGCCCCCTGCCCCGCCCTGAACAGAGCCCCAGTCTGGTGCTGCTGATAGGGGCAGCTGTAGGCCTTTATCAGCCCCCTCCCTTTCTGAGAAACCTGGGCTGACTTCTCCCATACCTGGGCCATGCCCACTGGAGTTCCAACCATAGATATACAGACAAATGCAAAATAGGTACATCTGGTTTTAACAAAAAGTGTGTGGTTCTATAGTAAATAAAGAAACAAATACACACATAAATGTATCTAAGAGCAGCTTATTTGTTGTTTTCTCCATTTATGTCAGTATAAGATCTAACCCTGGGCTGCTGTTGTACCCATCGTATGAGTACAGTATGTAAAGCCTATGTATAGCCTACTGTACACTACTGTAGAATAAAGACTTTGATCCTACAAGATGTTGCAAGCTCTCTTGGATGTTGGTTTTATTGTAATATGTTTTGTTGGTACCCTTGAATTGGACTTATGCAGATGTTAAACATGCTGTGGAACCTTGAAACATGGGCAGGGCAAATATCTTAACCACTAGATGGCGCATTGTTGATCCAGAAGACAAGCAAACCTTTACTACAACCTGGCTCGGGTTGAAGACCGATATAGAGACATGTAGTAAGGCTCATATATAGGTTATTCTACAGAAGGGGTAAAAATACAGGGTTGAAAAAAAATTGCTAATTTGTATCCTAATTCTCCCAAATCAGATAGACATATTTACTACTCACACAGTTTGTTTGTATTGCATATATGACATTTTGTCCTGATTCCTTACCACCCCCAATAAATGTGTCACTACTGAAACATAGTGTAAAAGTAGCAGTAAAGGGAGAACCATGCACAGTAGTGATCATTTTCATTAACCTTCTATTACAGATTCGTCTTAGACATTGTATTAGCATGCAACATTTATGTGTTGATTTTATTAGTCTGAAACATATTGATTGATTTAATTACTTATGCATCTAATTAATTATGTTGTTAGATGTTCAATTGCCACTTTTCCTATCTTCATTGTAGTAAAATATCAGGTGTTTTAGTAGTGACATTGTTTTGGTTGTGACCTGACGTATACATTCTGAACTTAATTGCTTACTTAATTAACACCATATCGAATGAGGCATGTGATTGACATATTCATGACGATCAATAAAATACACAATTCTTTCTGTCTGTGTCTTTCTGCCTTTTCACTGGTATGATGTTGTCATGGAAATCTGGTTCTGGATGGTGAGTTGTGGATAATGAAACCAATTCTGGGCTATCTCTGAAAACAAATGTGTGCCCAGTTTTACTCCCAAAATGTACATTTTATTGTATTTTTCTCTGACTATCTGATGTACTTTTCAGCATGTTGGCACCTTATGGATGTCCCTTTCCTTCAACAACTCTACAAATAATCCAAAATACAAATAATGATCTAAGTGTTTAATGTAGATGTACCTTTCAGATGTTTTTTTTCTTCAATAAATGTTTAAAAAATACAGGGGACTAACAGTCAAGTGTCAATCATAGAGATAGATAGAGGACTCTTAATGGATATAACCCCTTTTAGTATAGACATTGCAATTGAGGCCTTCCACCATTTTAAAGGATTCATCTGGTTGGGGATTCCTGGGTTAATGATTATAGTTTAGTACAGTACAGTACAGTCAAGTTGAGTATAGTTCAGTAAGTACAATACAGTAGAGGACAGTACAGTAGAGCACAGTACTGTAGAGCACAGTACAGTACATTATATATGTCTATGTTTGTGTAACCGATGTGAAATGGCTAGCTAGTTAGCGGTGGTGCGCGCTTACATTATTAGCTCAGGAAATGTTTTGTGTCATTACATACAGCCGGGGGGAACTATTGGATATTAGAGTGGCAGAAAGTCACCAGAAATTCCAGCATTACGACCAGGAATATGACTTCCCTGCAGCAGATCCTTTGTTCACTCTCCCCAGAGCAATTTAACTTATTCCAGAGGCCGACCTAAAACATCGCCGGCTGAGGAGAGGCACTCGAGGCAGCCTGCTGGCTCGATTTAGAAGGAGCGCACACCACCCACCGCTTCTGAGTATATTACTTGCTAATGTTCAGTCTTTGGATAACAAAGTTGATGAGCTTGGCGTAAGGATTTCTTTCCAGAGAGACCTCGGGGCCTGTAACACACTTTGTTTCACAGAAACATGGCTCTCTCGGGATACTCTTTTGGTAAAGCCAGCAGGATTCTCAGTGTCACGCCCTGACCTTAGAAATCCTATATTCTCTATTTTGGTTAGGTCAGGGTGTGACTAGGGTGGGCATTCTAGTTTCTTTATTTCTAGGTTGGCTTGGTATGGTTCCCAATCAGAGGCAGCTGTCTATCGTTGTCTCTGATTGGGGATCATATTTAGGCAGCCTTTTCCCACCTGTTTGTTGTGGGATCTTGTCTATGTATAGTGGCCTGCAACCACTACATTAGCGGCACGGTTCGTGCTTTATTGTTTTCTGTGTGTTTCACTTCCAAATAAAGAGGATGGAAATATCCCACGCTGCATTTTGGTCCGATTCATATTACAACGATCGTGCACTGCCTGCAACTGCAAGGCTCTCCAGAGGGTGGTGAGGTCTGCCCAACACATTACAGGGGGCAAACTACCCGACCTCCAGGACATCTACAGCATCCGATGTCACAGGAAGGAACAAAAAGATCATCAAGGACATCAACCACCCAAGCCACTGCCTGTTCACCCCGCTATCATCCAGAAGGCGAGGTCAGTACAGGTGCATCAAAGCTGGGACCGAGAGACTGAAAAACAGCTTCTATCTCAAGGCCATCAGACTGTTAAACAGCCATCACCAGCACATTAGAGATGGCTGCCTATAGGCATAGAGTAGAAATCACTGGCCACTTAAAGGTATGGAACACGAGTCAATTTAATAATGTCTGGCATTACTCATCTCATATGTACAGTATATACTGTACTCTATACTATTCTATGGTATCTTAGTCACTTAATAATGTTTACATATCTGGTGTTACTCCTCTCATATGTACATACTGTTTTCTATACTTCTACAGTATTTTAGTCACTTAAAAATGTTTACATGTCTTGCATTACTCATCTCATATGTACAGTTGAAGTCGGAAGTTTACATACACTTAGCTTGGAGTCCTTAACTCGTTTTTCAACCACTCCACAAATTTCTTGTTAACAAACTATAGTTTTGGCAAGTCGGTTAGGACATCTACTTTGTGCATGACACAAGTCATTTTCCAACAATTGTTTACAGACAGATTATTTAACTTATAATTCACTATATCACAATTCCAGTGGGTCAGAAGTTTACATACACTAAATTGACTGTGCCTTTAAACAGCTTGGAAAATTCCAGAAAATGATGTCATGGCTTTAGAAGCTTCTGATAGGCTAATTGACATAATTTTGGGTCAATTGGAGGTGTACCTGTGGATGTATTTCAAGGCCTACCTTCAAACAGTCTCTTTGCTTGACATCATGGGGAAATCAAAAGAAAGCAGCCAAGACCTCAGAAAAACAATTGTAGACCTCTACAAGTCTGGTTCATCCTTGGGAACAATTTCGAAATGCCTGAAGGTACCACGTTCATCTGTACAAACAATAGTACGCAACTATAAATACAATGGGACCACACAGCCGCTGTACCGCTCAAGGAGGAGATGCTTTCTGTCTCCTAGAGATGAACGTACTTTGGTGCGAAAAGTGCAAATCAATCCCAGAACAACAGCAAAGGACTTTGTGAAGATGCTGGAGGAAACAGGTACAAAAGTATCTATATCCACAGTAAAACGAGTACTATATCGACATAACCTGAATGGCTGCTCAGCAAGGAAGAAGCCACTGCTCCAAAACCCGCCACAAAAAAGCCAGACTACGGTTTGAAACTGCACATGGGGACAAAGATCGTACTTTTTTGGAGAAATGTCCTCTGGTCTGATGAAACAAAAATAGAACTGTTTGGCCATAATGACCATCATTATGTTTGGAGGAAAAAGGGGAGGCTTGCAAGCCGAAGAACACCATCCCAACCGTGAAGCATGGGGGTGGCAGCATCACGTTGTTGGGGTGCTTTGCTGCAGGAGGGACGGGTGCGCTTCACAAAATAGATGGCGTGATGAGGCAGGAAAATTATGTGGATATATTGAAGCAACATCTCAAGACATCAGTCAGGAAGTTAAAGCTTGGTCGCAAATGGGTCTTCCAAATGGACAATGACACCAAGCATACTTCCAAAGTTGTGGCAAAATTGCTTAAGGACAACAAAGTCTAGGTATTGGAGTGGCCATCACAAAGCCCTGACCTCAATCCTATAGAAAATTTGTGGGCAGAACTGAAAAAGCGTGTGCGAGCAAGGAGGCCTACAAACCTGACTGTTACACCAGCTCTGTCAGGAGGAGTGGGCCAAAATTCACCCAACTTATTGTGGGAAGCTTGTGGAAGGCTAACCAAAACGTTTGACCCAAGTTAAGCAATTTAAAGGCAATGCTGCCAAATACTAATTGAGTGCATGTAAACTTCTGACCCACTGGGAATGTGATGAAAAAAATAAAAGCTGAAATAAATCATTCTATACTATTATTCTGACATTTCACATTCTTAAAATAAAGTGGTGATTTGTGGTGGTAAATTGGAATTTTTACTAGGATTGAATGTCAGGAATTGTGAAACATTTAAACTCAGACAAATAAACTATGTAAACTTCAGACTTCAACGGTATATACTGTATACTATTCTACTGTATCTTAGTCCATTCTGCTCTGACATCGCTTGTCGATGTGTATATAGTCTTAATTCATTCATACTTAGATTTGTGTGTATTGGGTATATGTTTAATTTGTTAGATATTACTACACTGTTGGAGCTAGACGCACAAGCATTTCGCTACACCCACAATAACATATTCTAATCACGTGTATGTGACCAATAAAATTGGATTTGAGTTGACATGGTAGTACTCTTGTAGATCAGTTGGTAGTTCATGGCACTGGCAACTTTAAAATAGCACAGGCAGTGCCATCGAGGCTGTCACAGACACCAGAATGGCATAGATACAAAGGTGAGACCTCTGTAAATGTATATTGTGTCAATTGTTTAGGTTGTGACCATTTCGGTTTGGATAATAGCTAGCATATGGCTGGATAGTTTTCATTTGGACAGATGTACATCACAGCAAACATATTTTAGTCCCAAAACCATACTTTACGTATTTCATGAAATATTAATGTTCGGTAGTGACACTTCTGAAAAATACATGAAGCTTTACCAACTTGCTCACTTATTTTCTCCAAAATGATTGCAGACAGATTACTTGCCATGTGGCCATGCTGGAGAAGGGTGCAATCCCATCACCTGGTGATATTTGTAGGGGTGTGGCTTAAGGCACATTCATTCTACAGTCAGCTAAAGTCTGTTTCGGTAGTGTCATCAAAAGTTGGGACAGCATTTTTCAGAGAAAGATGTTTAAAAATAAACAAAACACTAATAAGATTTGTATCTTTCAATGTGGTAATAGAACGCCTCAATGTGTTCTATTGAAATAATAGTGTTAAAACAAGTCATGGTTTCAGATTTGTATTTATTTTCAAACATGAAGTTTAAGAGTCGCTGTGGGCCAGCCACTTCGGAATAGAAATAGGTGTATAAACAATGGCTTTGTACTATATTCATTTAACAATGTTTGTTTTCATCATGATATGTTCTAATTCATTCCAAGGCAATAACAATCTACATTTGGACACTTTTATAAAATGTTTTTTTGGGGGAAGTGGGACAGCAATTACACCACTTCTGTAGAATCACCCATATACATGAATATATTTACAATATGTGTCACGGCCAAGTCAGTTGCCTGGCCCTGGCTGGTATGTATAGATTACGATAAAGGGACCAGAGATTAGGTCAAAATCAGTAACCATAGCAAGGAATTTCTAAAGGGTAGGGTAACTTTGTGACACACAAACTGCAACATCACACATTCACCCAAACCACTGTATTCGGTGCATTTTAAGTCCATTTTATTACAATGCATTAGGCTTAAGTAGACTTACATTTCACTTCAATACATTATCATTTTCTTATGTTCAAGTTGGTCAAGTTAACTGTGTGTGTCAAAAGAGGCCCCCAGTAGACCACATGACGCATATCAGAAGATGTTGGGTCTTCTGCGCAACTTGCCCACCCTTAAGTGGTTATCTCTCCTCAGCATTCAGAAGGAAAACAACTCGAAGCAAGGAGTAGGCCTACCGCAAACGACCGCCGCAAATGACCATTTATTTTACCTCATTTAGACAATTGTTGTAAATACTGCCAGAAAAAAATGCAAGCAAATCACGTTGACGGGTTATACTGGTGCAAAAAAATGGTTGACTAACACCTTTACGCAACCTGTGCCGTGCGCCCGTCCAGACATTCAACTTCTACGCATAGCACCAGCGCAACGGGTTACAATATGCTCACAGACCAAGAAAAAGAGCTGATCGCTAAAATCTGGGACAAAATGATTCCCGTGGCTTCCGACATCGGAGCTGAATGTCTTCTAAGGTAGGCCTAAGTTAATTGTAAATAACATACAAGCAACACACAAATCTGAACTTAACTTCCTTTCTGATAAGATGGCACTTTCGATATGGTAGGCTAAACGGTGTTAAAACGAAGACATTTCGTTGGCAAAAACTGTCTTTGCTTCTGCTATTGGAAAATGTATTTGTGAAAGGTGTCATGTATTTGAATGACAACAAAACGTATGTTTTTTTGTTACATTTTTGTTTATTATATGGTTAGCCTGTTACAATAATTTTGCAATTAAATTGGGTTCATGGTCTATTTACCCAAAGTTGGTGGGAATGGAGGCAACAACAGACCTGTTGTCAGTCACAAATATAATGCCCACTTGCAGACCTATACTTTATCACTGTATCACAGGATGATGACGACTTTTCCCGGAACGAAAACATACTTCGCCCACCTGGACATCAGACCACGGTCCCCACACCTGCGTTCCCACGGGAAGAAGATAGTTCTCGCGATAGCTGAGTGTTCCAAAGACATCAGCTCGATGATGGTCACCCTGGCACCGCTCCAAACACTGCATGCCTACAAACTGAGAATAGACCCCTGCAACTTCAAGGTGCCTTCCCTATTTCTCTTGATTAACTTTTCCATCAGATATTAGCCCTAGAACATCCCTATCCCTACTTATCATCTGCTGGAACACACTCATTGTCTCCTAATAATCTTTACTCCTTGAATTGTGCACTCATTCACTACTCCCCACAAATTGGTGTTGGCATAGACTGGGAGTTTCCACCATATTTCTTATACCAATAATTTCATTTCAAATCTATGAAGGAAATTTAACAAGTGCACTTGTGGTTTATTTTATGATTTTTTCCCTTTGTGTTTTGTTTATTTCCCTCACAGCTTCTTTGTCACTGTATCCTCGTGACTTTGGCCGCTCACATGGGTGATGAGTTCGATCCTGTCGCGCACGCTGCCATGGACAAGTACCTCTCGGCCTTCGCAGCCGTCCTTGCAGAGAAATACAGATAAGGAGCATCATAGCCCCATCATATAAACCAAATGTTGCTGTTCCATTAACTTAGAGTATTTTATTTGTGTGTTTTTCTTTTGTAATAAAACATGACAGAAACACCTGAGTGCTTGTGTCGTTAACTCTGTAATAAGGAGGAAATCGTTACTTGTTCAGCTGTATTAAGTTCTGTCAGTTAGTTGTGACAGAGTTCCCTTTGGGTATAGAAATGTGTAAACTAAACCATCTGCTGAGGACCATACATCCCAAGCAGTGGCGACCCGTCATATATTTTTTTTTGGGGGGGGGGGGGGCCTTGTCTGTTTTGCATGTTATTTTGGCATTAATACGTGTCACATCAGTTAGCAAACAATATTTAATAAAGCCGCATACAAACATGGTCTTGAGTAAGGCAGCTCCAAAATGCAGGTGTTTCAGCCTAACTCAGTGCTTTCTGTGATGGTGTCACGAGGAGTGGAACAGGGGAACCCAAGAGCAGACTCAGACGAGGAGACTGGGATGAAGTAACCAAGGTATCTATTGAAACACGGGGAAGATGAAGTGCAGGTCAGGGGAAGCTCGGGCGGGTTGCAGGAAACTAGGTGCGGAGGCTGAGGCTGGAGCGAGAGGGGTTGAGACAGTGGGTTTAGTGGAGGTTTTGTTCTGGGCACAAATCGAACAGGCTGAGACAAACTCCCAGGCATCTCTCACCATGGTGGGCCACCAAAAGCGCTGACGCAGGAAGCCAAGGGTCCGGTTCATACCAGGGTGACACGTGAGGTGGGTAGAATTGCCCAACTGAAGAACATCAGAGTGAACACAATCTGGAACATACAGAGCATTACCCGAGGTCAGGCTGGTTCTGCTGAGCCTGGCAGATACGGGTCTCGATCTCCCAGGTGACGGTGGCAACGATGCAGGTGAATGGCACAATGGCTTCTGGCTCGGTACCCGTGTTGTCGGTGGTGAACTGGCAAGAGAGGGCATTAGGCTTGGTATTCTTCGAACCGGGGTGATAAGTGAGTGAAATTGAATCTACCAAAGAACAAGGCCCACCTGGATTGCCGGGAGTTGAGATGTTTGGCGGTCTGGATATAGGACAGGTTTTTATGGTCAGTCCACACGATGAAGGGGAGTACAGAGCCCTCCAGCCAGTGACGCCATTCCTCCAGAGCCAGGGTAACTGCCAGGAGTTCCCGGTTTCCGATGTCAAAATTCCTCTCTGCAGGTGAGAGCTTACAGGAAAAGAATGCACATGGGTGGACCTGCTGATCAGAGGGGGAACTTTGAGACAGAACAGCACCTACCCCGGTGTCAGAGGCGTCCACCTCTATGATGAACTGGAGTTCTGGGTCGGGCTGAGTAAGGACCGAAGCAGAGGTAAAGCGATGCTTGAGTTCCAGGAATGCTGCCTCTGCCTCAGGAGTCCAGTGGAACGGAGTGGAGGTGGAGGTGAGTGGTGAGAGGTGCTGCCAGATGGCTGTAGTTGCGGATGAAACGTCTGTAAAAATGTGCAAACCCCAGAAAATACTGTAGCTGCTTCAAGTTGGAGGGTGCAGTAGACCTGCAGCCAGAGAATCCTGGCCTCTCCATAGCCTCTTGCTCAGGACGAGAGAGGTTAAACAACCGGCTACTGGGGAGAGGAGCTCCAGGTTGGAGGTCAATGGCGCAGTCGTATGGCCGATGAGAAAGCAGCAAAAGGGCGTTATGCTTTCTGAACACAGGAGCTAGATCGTGATCCTCGAGAGGAACTGATGACAGTTCCGGAGGTTCTGGAATGAACTGGGGCACAGACAAGGCAGGGGGAAGGGTAGAATGTAAACAATTAGTGACAAAATGAACTCCAAGTGGTTACCTTTCCGGCAGTCCAGTCAATCTGTGGGTTGTGTAGCTTTAACCATGGATGGCCAAGAACCAGGGAAGAGTAAGGACAGTCGATTATGTGGAAATCAATCTTTTCCTGGTAATTTCCAGAGAGACACAGGGACGGTTCTCTCACAGACACGGGCGAGGAGCTGTCCATTGAGAGCGTTGGCATCGAGGGGTGAATCGAGTGGGACAGTGTCCAGAATCAACTGGGTAATGACACCTCGGTCCAGGAAGCTCTCGTCGGTGCCCGAATCGATGAGAGCAGACAGAGGAAAAGCCTGGCTCTGCCACACAAGGTTGCCTTCAAGCAGGGACCTTGGGGAAGATGGGCAGGCGATTTGGTTCAACAGTATATCCCCCACTACTGCCGAGCCCCCTCTTTTGCTGGACGCAGGGAACAAGTGGAGACAAAGTGACCAACCTGGCCACAGTATAGGCAGCTCCTAGCGGCGATTCGTCATTGCCTCTCCTCTGGAGAGAGACAGGCCCGGACGAGCTGCATGGGTTCAGGATCTGGACGAGCCTGGGAATGGGATGCAGTCGGAGAAGGAGGACAAGGCACTGAAGCAGATGTTATGGGACATGCAACCCTACCTACCCTCTCCCTCCAACGCTCACGGAGATGGTTGTCGATGTGGATAGTGAGAGAGATGAGTTCATCAGGCTCATCCCTGGACACTAACTCGTCCTTGAGGGACTCAGTAAGCGTGTTCCGGAACACTCCCTGAACGGCCTCCTCGTTCTAGCCGCTCTCAGAGGCGAGGGTGCGGAACTCACATGCCATCTCAGCAACACTATGGGGGCCTTGACGGAGGGACAGGAGTCGTTTAGCGGCATCCTTACCACAGACCGGGTGGTCAAAGACTTTCTTAATCTCCTCCGTGAATCTGGAGTAGGAGAAGCAGATGGGGGACTGTCTCTCCCACACCACCGTGGCCCAGGAAAGCGCTGCTCCATGGAGGCAGCCAATCAGAAAGGAAAACTTGGCCCATTTGCTAGCATAAGAGTAGGGCTGTTGCTGAAATACTAGTGAACATTATACCAAAAAGGCTCTGCAAGCTCAGAGTTTGCCATCGTAACGCTCGGGAGTCAGAACAAACGGTCCCGAGTGTAGGAGAACTGGTTGGAGCTCTGGGCGATGGGTCAGCCCTGTAGGTCAGACAGGCTCTGTTAAAACTCCTTGATGTACTCCAGAAGGGTCTTCAATGCTTGGTCATGTTGCTCGAGTAGGGTACCTTTAGCCCGACGAGTGTTTGGTGGAGAGTAGCAGAGTCTGCCGGGTTCATCTCTTTGGCCAGATCGTACTGTTACGCGGAGTGGAACAGGGGAACCCAAGAGCAGACGGAGACGAGGAGACTGGGATGAAGTAACCACTCTCACCTCCAGGGACCCGAGTCAGAGTGGGCAGAACTGTAGTGGAGAGGAAAACACCGTCAGGCAAGGCACAACAGAATAACAGGATCTGAATAGTAACAAATGGCTAGCAACATAGACTGACTGAGCAGAGATTATGATCTGGCAGCGTGGAAGTGGCAGGGCTCAGTATTTGTAGAGGTCTTGATTTTGGAACAGGTTGCAGCTGTTGGGGATCTGCTCTGACTCCAGCACACCTGTCTCCGCCCACACAATCACACACACACTGAGAGAGAGGGAGAGAGTACTGGGGGAGTGGTGGCAGGTCAAGGAGACACAGGATGAGCAGTAGAGGGTGTTGCAGGAGCAGATGTGACAGGTGGGGCAAGCCAGCAGAAAATACGGAGCGTTGCGCTTTGATTGGCTCAGTTTTCTGTCACTCATGGGGACACTACATCACCACCAAGTCTAAGGGTAGAGCTCGACAATTCAAGCCCCTCGGGTGCTGCCATAGAGTTACATTAGAAGTGCACATCCAAGAAGGCTCAAGGTCATTGGCCACAGATAAAATGACGTGAAATCACCTTATATCTACAGTAGCTTTGATTGGACTGATCATGTCAACATCATACTTTCAAAATCTTAGCTAGCAGTCATCATCATGAATCAAGTCGACAATCTACTGACAAATCATTTTTAATCCTTGTCATATTAAGAGAAATAATGAAGAGAAATTAAAGATAAAACGTAGCGGTACTCATCGGCCTTTTAACATAAACATTACACAACAAGTTGGAAATTGCAAGTTCACCAATGAGAAATTTGGAAGGAATCAGTGGCTAACTGCAAGCATTGCAAAGCAATCATTAGCCTGATATTCAGTGGCTGTGGTCCCAAGTCTAAGATTAAGGGTCTCTTTTCCTAGTTTAAAATTATAAACATTCAACATTGGCCATGCTGTCAATGAAGCATGATTTGTGCTGCACTCAAAACAACTGTTATCTTGGAACTACAAAATCTGACTTTAGTAAATTCAAAATAACTGGGAACTTGGGGAAAACGAGGTATGACTGGGAAAATACGTTTGAACTTTCATCCAACTCGGAATTGTAAATCGGGAACTCGGGCCTCTTTCTAGAGCTATGACCTGAAGATCACTGACGTCATCGTGATTGAATCTTCTTTTTTTCCCCCCAGTTGTCTTGAAAGCACCATAAATCCAGAGAATGTCAGACTTTGATGACAAAGTTTGATGACAAAATTTGATGACCCTGCCTCCACAATCACCTGACCTCAACCCAATTGAGATCGTTTGGGACAAGTTGGACCGCAGAGTGAAGGAAAAGCAGCAAACAAGTGCTCAGCATATGTGGGAACTCCTTCAAGACTGTTGGAAAAGCCTTCCAAGTGAAGCTGGTTGAGAGAATGCCAAGAGTGTGCAAAGCTGTCATCTAGACAAAGGGTGGCTACTTTGAAGAATCTCAAATATAAAATATAGTTTGATTTGTTTAAAACATTTTTGGTTACTACATGATTCCATATGTGTTATTTCATAGTTTTGACGTCTTCATTATTATTCTACAATGTAGAAAATAGTACAAATAAAGAAAAACCCTTGAATGAGTAGGTGTGTCCAAACTTTTGCCTGGTACTGTATACTGTAGCTAAGAAAGTAATACAAATTGTATGTTGTAGTAACCTGTTGGTAGCCCATTTGCCTCACCCTAATAATTTGGTCTATTTTCACCTCTTAATTTTGCCTAGTGTTCTGACTTGGTGGTGCACATGTACTGTAGCCTATAACCTGATTTTGAGAAATTTAATCATTGAATATTGTAAGAGCTTTCATTGTCTGCTTATATGCCCCCTTTATTTATCCTACGGTTCTGACTTGGTGTACAGGGAGAACACTGTATGAACGGCCCATGTTCTGAATTCTGTCATTGTACATTTCAAAAGTGCTGAACAAGTAGTTATATTGACTACTTCCGTCCTAGCTTGCTCATTAATGTCTAAATCGAAATTAAAGATTGCCTCTTATCTGCTTGTCACCTTATGCAATAGTTTGTGCATCTCAATTGTCAGTAGAAACCACATTTGTTTAAGCAAGTCAGTAAATGAGGCTGAATTAACTGTTTCGCTGCCGGACAAGGCTCCGCTAGCCAGGTGTAGCAGTGATATAGTGCAATTAGTGTATTGTTTAGTGTTGTGTTGTGTCGTGGCTTTGCTGGAATGCGTCCCAAATGTTTTTTACATGCTAAAATCGGTACTGATCCCAAGTGTATATAATTTGTTGAAATCACAAGCATAAAGTGTGTTAAAAATACATTGTATTATTGACATGATGATTATGATCATTATTGACATGATTGTGGCACATGGACACTCAATGTCCTTGGCAGAAAGCCAAATTGTATTGTGCTAAATTAAAGGAGATATTTCCACGTGGACTATCATTGCGTAAAGTAATATTTTGATGTTCTTGTAGCTATACAGTTTCGCTTAATATATTGGCACCCTTGCACTTTACAACGGACTGCAATGGAACAGAACGTTCTGGAGGAATGGCTTTTTTTTGTAGGCAGCTGCAACTTACTACAGTTGAGATAAATTACAGTACACATCAAACGAGAGTCACCTGACTCCAACCAAATTCATTAGAATTCTGAATAATTTAGTACAGGCCATTTTATTTACTTGAAGTTAAAAATGTTAAAAGTTAAGTTTTTTTCAATGTCATCTTATTGTAGAAGAAACGGTGAATCGTGCAAGGATGCAAATATATTACAGCGCAAATGAGGCGCATAGGGCTTATGTGAGGCCTATCACGTATGTACATCTAAATAATAAATAACCTTGCTATCATTTGTGTCTCCGTTTGGCAAATGTTGTATTCATCACTGGTTAAAATTGTGACTATTGCCACATTTAATAAATGTAATTAAAATTACACGCACGAATGTCAATCATGGCACGAATGACGTTCGAGGTTTTTCCTTTTTGAGCTTCATTTGGAGTCAAAAATGGGAGTGTCCTGCTGTGGGAGATAACACAGATGTTTGCTGCAAATAACAAGTCAGAGGATGGGGAAACTTGGTCCCAATGTGAGGATTGTAACTAAACGTTTATTTGTAACTCTTTTAATTAGGCCTAATGAAATCTCAAACGATGGCATCACGTTGCCCTTGTTATTTCAACTATGGAAGTACACTATCAGGAGGGTGGGTTACAATGAAAACAATGCCATGCCAATGCCATAGCCTACATACTTATTGTGCAATCATAACTAAGGGAGATCTTGACTTATTAATGATTATCAGTGCGAACTCTTTCAAATGCAATCAAAATGATTCACAACCACAAAATGATGGCGAAAGTAACGTAGGCCTGCCTATATTATTAAATAGGTCAGCCATATGGATATTTTCGATTGTGTTGCATGCTGTACCTTCAGAAAGTATTCATACCCCTTGACTTATTCCACATTTTGTTGTGTTACAGCCTAAATTCAAAATCTTTTTTTTTTTTTTTAATCTAATTTATTACACAAAATACCCCATAATGACAAAGTGAAAACCTGTTTTTAGAATTTTTAGCTCATTTATAAAAATGAAAAACAGAAATATATAATTTACATAAGCATTCACACCCGAGTCAATACTTTGTAGAAGCGCATTTGGCGAAGATTACAGCTGTGAGTCTTTTGGGGTAAGTCTCTAAGAGCTTTGCATACCTGGATTGTACAATAACTGCACATTATTATTTTTTTAATTATTCAAAATCTTTCAAGTTGATTGTTGATCATTACTAGACAGCCATTTCAAATTCTTGACATAGATTTTCAAGCCGATTTAAGTCAAAATTGTATGTCGGCCACTCAGGAACATTCAACGTGGTCTTGGTAAGCAATTCCAGTCTAGATTTGGTATTGTGTTTTAGGTTATTGTCCTGTTGAAAGTTGAATTAATCTCTGTATTCAGTTTATTTGTATCCAAGAAAACTCCCTAGACAAGCATGTCCATAAGGTAATGCAGCCACCACCATCCCTGAAAATATGAAGAGAGTTACTGAGTGATGCGTGTTGGATTTGCCCCAAACATAATGCTTTGTATGCAGGACAACAATTTAATTTCAAGTTTGCAGTTTTACTGATATGTCTTGTTGCAGACAGGATGCATGTTTTTGACTATTTTTATTCTGTACCGGCTTCCTTCTTTTCACTCTGTCATTTAGGTTAATATTGGAGTCAATACAATGTTGTTGATCCATCCTCAGTTTTTTCCTATCCACAGCCATTAAACTATGTAACTGTCTCAAAATCACCATTGACCTCAAGGTGAAATCCCTGAGCAGTTTCCTTCCTCTCTGGCAACTGAGTTAGGAAGGACACCTGTATCTTTGTAGTGACTGGGTGTATTGATACACCATTCAAAGTGTAATTAATAACTTCACCATGCTCCAAAACATATTCAGGATCTGCTTTTTTAATTTGTACCCATATATAGGTGCCCTTCGTTGGGAGACATTGGAAAACCTCCCATGTCTATGTGATTGAATATGTGAAAATTCACAACTCAATTGAGGGACCCTACAGATAATTGTATGTGTGGGGTACAGATATGGGGTAGTCATTTAAAAATCATGTTAACCACTATTATTAAACACGGAATGAGTCCGAGCAACTTATTATGTCACTTCTTAAGCACATGTTTAATCCTGAACTTATTTATTGTTGCCATAACAAAGGGGTTGAATACTTATTGACTCAATACATTTTAGCTTTTATTTTTTATTTTTTTTAAGTTCTACAAACAAGATTCCACTTTGACATTATGCGGTAGTGTGGGGAGATCAGTGACACAACATCTCAATGTAATCCATTTTAATTCAGGCTGTAACGCAACAACAAAAAAGCAAATTAAAGCAAAAGGGTGTGCATAATTTCTGAAGGCACTGTATGTATCGGCTATAACATGAGAGTTACCCTCAGAATCTATATTTGGTTTCCTGAAATGTTTTTTGCTGTTTCACGGAAATCCACCTTAAGGAGGACCTATTCGACAATGTTCAACTATGTATTATCTAAAGCAAGATGGGTTATCTCCAACCAATCATATTACATTTTTCGTTTTGGGGGCGGAGTGCACAAATACCATAAAACTAAAGATATTTCCGATTTTTTTTCATGATTCCTATTCCCTATTCTCACTAGAACCTAAGCTAAATCATCACGAGCAACATGGTTGAGTGGACAGATGAAGAGCGCGCGGCCATCTCCAACATCTTCTCCAAACTAGACTATGACGAAATTGGCCAAAAGTCCCTGTCAAGGTAAGACAAGAAACTTTGGTTTACTTTAACTTTGATTGTTAGTCCCCCTAATTTTAATCTTCTTCGTCATTTTCTGTTGTTGTTCAGCCTCACACTGTTCTCTCCGCTCCCCTCAGGTGTCTGATCGTGTACCCCTGGACCCAGAGGTATTTCGGGGGCTTCGGCAACCTGTACAACGCAGAGGCCATCATGAACAACCCTATGATTGCTAAGCACGGCACCACGGTGCTGCACGGTCTGGACAGAGCTCTGAAGAACATGAACGACATCAAGAACACATACGCCGAGCTGAGCGTTCTGCACTCCGAGAAACTGCACGTGGATCCCGACAACTTTAAGGTAAGATAGGCGACAAAATAACATTGAAGTCCACTCGATCAAGCTACCCGAAAATACATTCTAAACATATCACTTCTGCTGTGGTTTGTTCTCTTTCACAGCTGTTGTCTGACTGTCTGACCATCGTCATCGCTGGGAAGATGGGCAACGCATTCACCCCCGAATATCAGGCATCCTTCCAGAAGTTCTTGTCAGTGGTGGTGTCTGCTCTGGGCAGGCAGTACCACTAGAGTCAGTCTCCATATAGCTGGCCGAGGAGACAGCCTGTGTGCTCATGTGTTTCACTCTTCAATGAATAAATAAAATAAGCGTATAAGCATCTGTTTGTTGATCATGTGTGTTTATTTTACGCGTGCGTAATTATATCCATACAAACCTAGACAAATTACACTTTAAGAATAGCTAATAAAACATGTAAAAGTTTTAATGGTTATTTCATATATAGATGTTAGATCTACACATTATAAAAATGTGAATTCAATAATACATTAGACAACATGAACAAGTTAGTGAATGGATGCATATCGCCTACAAGCCTACAGAGTTGGCCAGGCTGAATTGTATTGTTGCTGGCTGTAAAACACGTGGCAAACATTAACATGACTATTTATGCATAAAACATACAAAAACAAAACTGCGAAGGGATACACCTCTATGTCTTGACTGAGAAGTAAAAGAAGGCTATAAACGCACATCACTGCTTCATGGATGGAATGCGCAACTTCAACGATTATTTTTTGTTTACTGTCAAAACCAATAAATTATTGTCGTTTAAGTTTTAACAGTTAATATTCATTTGTCAAAAGTATTTACTTTCAATTTACTTTACTGTAGCTGTTGTCATATTGTTATCCGTCATGAAAAACAGTATAATTCCAGAAACGTTTAATCCCTTGTTCAGGTTGTTTTTCGTTTTGTTTGATATTGACCTCCACTTGTAGGCTACATTTAGGAAAAGCTAGTTTGTTTGGTGCAGGAAACGACCCCATATAAAAAAAAATCTTAAAGTTTTGCATATTGGCAAAAGTTTTTTATTCACTACTGTATGTACGGGGATGAGTTTCAAGATTCCTACACCATATAAGGAATTTAAAATGGTTAATACTTTTACTTTTGATACTTAAGTACATTTCAGCAATTCTATTTAATTTAGATATTTAAGTATATCTAAAACCAAATACTTTGAGACTTTTACTCAAGTAGTATTTTACTGGGTGACTTCCACTTTTACTTAAGTCATTTTCTATTAAGGTATCTTTACTTTTACTCAAGTATGACAATTGAGTACTTTTTCCACCACTGCCCACAGCGACATGTTCCATGCATACCCCTGCAGCAGCTGGTCGGGCCTGTCCAGCTGTGACCTATGTGAGGTTTTATAAAGATAAGAATGGCAACACCTAGTGTTATCTATAAACACATACAGTAGGCCCGGAGATGATCTGAGAAAGTCTATGAGTGAAAGGCGAATATATGCGTTTTATATTTATTTCATGAAAGCATCCCAATAAAATGTATAAACATGTGTCTCTCCACTGTGGCTATACTGTTCCCAAGTAGAGTATTCCTCATCATCACATAGGCAGGTGTAGAAAACACATACATACATACCACATACCATCCCCTCAGTATCACAATATCAAGCACTTCATTCCAGAAATCGTTATATTCGTTGAGAACCTATCGAATGTTGGTCTTCATTCTGTTCCCCCCCCCCCCCATCTGTTAATATCAAGTCACCACTCCTCTGTTAGCAACTCAATCAATTATAAAACGGTCACTTTTCTATCTTCTTAATTGTGCACCATTTTAAGAAAGTAGAAATTGGTGCAAATGATGATCTATTTTCATAAGAACAGATCAATTGTCATACTTAAGTTATTGTCAAATAGCAAGCAGCAGTAAGTCTTCATGATCGTTTTATTGTGTAAGATATATTATTGCATTATAACAGATCATATGTGTTTCATAGTAAGATAACAAAGTCCTTGTTCTATAAAAGGAGGCTACATTTTTAGAGAAGTGTTGCTAGGCTATATTTAGCTCTAATAGATAGAGCAGCAACGCATAGCGATAAACTTGGTTACTCCAAACGCCTATGTCAAACGCATAGGGATTTTCTGCGTTACCATGTATAGCCCAAAGCGATAAGGCAAGACAACACCCTAAATTCACAGAACTGATGCCCCATCTCACTTCATAATTTTCCTCAATTATCTCATCATAGCCAATAGAAAACGAGTAGAGGTGGGGTTTGGTGACATGTGTGTCTTGGGCCATAAAATAGGTTTCGGGATCCGTCTAACTCCAGACCCTTCTAAAGCTCCATTCATCCTCTGAATATATTGTGTGGTACAGCAGAACCTCTTGCCAAAATGAGCCTGTCAGCTAAGGAAAAAGTAATCGTCAAGGACTTCTTTGCGAAAGTCTCCAGCCGGTCGGACGAGATCGGCGCCGAGGCTCTCGCCAGGTAAAGATGGAGATACTTTATCATCAGTTAGGCTACAACGGGGAGGAGTCTATCTAAACTACTTTCGATTTATGGAAATTGTATGAGACATTATTGTATTAAACAACTCCAATAGAATATGATCTAACAGGCCTATATGGATTTTTAATAATACAAACAAGTTCCTGAAACTGACTGCATAATTGATCATTCAATGCATTCTTTATCAGAAACAAAATGGTATTGATATGTTCGACAGAGCAATTACCACTTACCCTAAGCAATCATTTCTCTCCTTCCTCCATGCAGGTTGATCGTGGTGTACCCCCAGACCAAGTCTTACTTCGCCCACTGGAAGGACCTGAGCCCCAACGGCGCTCCGGTTAGGAAGCACGGCATCACCGTCATGGGTGGCGTGTACGAGGCGGTGAGCAAGATCGATGACCTGGCCGGTGGTCTTCTGAACCTGAGCGAGCTGCACGCCTTCGTTCTTAGAGTTGACCCCGTCAACTTCAAGGTACTTTTCACGAACTATAGCCAATATAACCATATGCTCTATAGGCGTATGTGCCATGTATTAGCCTACCTATAACGTTTGCAGAAGGTGTCATTGCACTTTTCTAAGTAAAATCAAACGGACTCTCTGCTCTCTTTGTCCCTCGTCAGATTCTGTCCCACTGTATCATGGTGGTCTTGTCCATGCTGTTCGCCGAGGAGTTCACCCCTCAGATCCATGTTGCGGTGGACAAGTTCCTCGCCCTGGTGGCCCTGGCTCTGGCCGAGAAGTACCGCTAAAGGACCAATCAGCACCAACACACACCAACACGCCAGCACTCACACCCGATGTGGTCCTCAGTGTGGAAATAATGCTCTTCTTCTTTGAGAAATAAAAAGTTACATCGAAATGTAGTAATTCTATCCTTATTATGTTTACTTTTGAATAATCTTATATTTAGGTTGGTAAAAATACCATATATTCAAAACACATGTTATACTGCACATAATGTAACCAATGACTTGTCACATGATTATTCAAAGCACCTTCAACCATTTATTACATTTTAAAACAGAAAATGTAATGGAATATGTTACAATTCCCCTATTGACACTCAATTGAAATACAAAAGGGGTATTTTTGAAGTTTCCCTGCATTGTATAGCTTCTGCTTCTTTGATGAACTTAAGTGGGCCATACCTGACAAAATTAACACAGTAGCATTTGGTCAAGATACTGTAATAAAATTCTATGCTTATTTGTGTTGCTAGCATATTTGTAGGAACTGTGATAATAACTTACGTAGACAAAAAGTTCAATGGTGTTAGTGACAATCACTGGTTTTACCAGCAGCAGCAGTAACAAAAGTGAGGACCAGTGATAGCACCAGTGAAAGCACCAGTGATAGCACCAGTGATAGCACCAGTGATAACACCAGTGATAACACCAGTGAGACATTTGAATGTCATGACTTGACTTTAACATTATTCTGAAGACTGTTATGTATCTGATAAACTAACTATGTTAAATTGTTACCCAATGAAATGAATCATGTAACAATTAAATCATTAGGAACTATAACAGTCTTCAGATTAGTGTTCAAGTCCAGTCACAACATGATGGCGCCCAAGGGAGAGATTGTCTCCAGTGTTGTATACCTGACAGGGGTCAGAGTGTGTAGGGTGAATTATTCATTTCCAGAGCTAGGACAAAAGGCAGGCCGATTAAGGAAATTTGAAAGCATATATTAGATTGTCCCAAGAAAGTATTATCTCGCTGTCTCTCGTGCGTAAGGAGCATGAGTAGACACGACAGGTATTTCTTTATGTATTCCGGTAACATTGCTAGCAAGAAACACCGATTGGGTTGAACGTGAGACGTCATTAGTAAACCCCCATTCCCGAATTGAAGGGGACCTTTTTGTGCTTGAACTGAACATTCTTGCACAAGGATGGCTAGCTTGTATTAGAAGGTAAGCTAACAAACAGAGAGAAGCCATTTTATTTGTTTACAGCGTAAATCCCACGATTTGGAGCGACCAAAGTCCCGCCTTGGCTGGAATCTCGTGTGATTTCCATCTTCAGGGTCAGTGACCCCTTGTGGTGAAGAATCTGCAACAATTGTTAAAAAAATAAAATAATCCAATGTGAGGGCAAAACGTCTTCTCACATCCATAACAACTGGTTACACTTTATAATATCGCAACTAATTGGATATCGTTGTCTCATTCGATTTAACAAGGAAGTAACATTGCCAAACAAACCTTTTTACCAGGTTAATCATTCGGCTAAGTACCAATTAACTTGTTCCAACCTATGAAACATTTTATACTTGTCAATCTTAACCTAGATACAGCGACACTTTCAGGTTAATTAAAGTTTAATTCCCAGATAGCCTATACATGTGTGATTAATAATTAACATTGCTAAATCTAGGCTACCTGGGGTGGCAGGTAGCCTAGTGGTTAGAGAGTTGGACTAAAAACCGAAAGGTTGCAAGATCAAATCCCTGAGCTGACAAGGTAAAAATCTGTTGTTCTGCCACTGAATAAGGCAGTTAACCCACTGTTCCTAGGCTGTCATTGAAAATAGGAATTTGTTATTAACTGACTTGCCTAGTTAAATAAAGGTAAAAAATATATAACATTTGCTTTTGCAAGTTCATTGAAGTCCAGCTTCCACATTACTGATACAGTATTGATGATTCACTAACATCTATAAACTGATTAAAATTGTTTTTGCAGGTTCCAACGAGTCAAAACCCAAACTTTACAAAATAATAATAATAATGAGCAAGCTATCAGAGGGTGTGCCCCCCCATTCCCCCGTTAATAAGTGAACCCTCACCCATGGAAAGATTGATCGCTGACCTCAGTTGCGATGAAAACCCAAACTATGCCGAAGGGCTGAGAACGTTAGATCACAAAGCCATAAGCGGAAAAAAACTGCAGAAATTGCGACAGCCAAACAACACTGTGATGTTCTTAGCAGACATAGAGGACGCCTTGGATGGCTAACCGAACACTACGGGTACTGACAGGCTTTACCTGTTGAAGCGAACGTGGAATAGACACATGACAAGGTTAATCCGTCTACAACAGCAAAACGTGCAAAACGACTATGCGAAACTTGCCACGGCTTTGAAAATAGAATTCAGTGGTTCTGCGATTCGCAAACACGACAGCTCGCTGGCTAACACCGTCAAACAAGCACGGAATGAACACCCTCAAGCACACTATCATAGGCTTCGTTTAGCTTCCTTTGGCCTACTCACTGAAACAGGAATGGAAGAGCTATTACCATTCAAACAAATGTTTCTGTCGAACATGTATTCCAACTTCATTAACTACTTTGGGTCCTACAGCCCACATTGGTTTGCCAATCTCAGAACTCAGAGAGCTTGCTAGCACAGCTTTTGAGGCATCAAAAGTGAGCAGCGCTAAGAGCCCTAACATCTTGGTTTTCAATATTGAACAGGAGCACTCACTGCAGTTAGATGGTGCGTCATCAGGAATAGGAGCGGTGAGAGATGACACAAAACGGTGTCTACCACGAAACCACGACACCAACAACCCCCGTGGTCAAAGTAACTATAAAAAACGTCGCTAGCAAAACGACTACTGGTACAATCAACCTGATCGCTACGTTCCTGAACTCAACCCACACAAAGTGCCAGGGCACAAGGGTAACAAATCTTTCAATGACGCTAAAAACATAAACCAATACTCTCTAGAAGATCTTCTAAGGTAAGTACAGAAGAGGTAAAAATAGAGTAAGAGGAAAAATATAAGACGCCATGAATAGGCGTGGAATTGGCAGAGAACAGATCCGCCAAAATTAACACCTTTAGTGATGACATAAACAGCCAAATAACCCCCACTTTCACTCAAAACCCTAGTGGGTGCCCATCCGATAAAATAATGAACAAACCAACTTTGGTAGCACAGATAAAAATGTCATAATCCATGAGGTAAACAACATCGCAATAGCCAATTCCACTCAACCGCCAATAAGTCGATCTGTTTTCACCATGAACACAAATGTCATATCACGCAGTTGCGAACAATCACACCACTTTGTGGGGAATATGACCACCAAACGTAACTCTGAAAGTCGCTACCTGGAAACAGTCCTGGAGGACTGCTTAACCCGTGATGCGCTATTTGATTCATGCTCGACAATATCGCTCATCCCTCAAACATTGTTCAATGATCTCAAAATGGCTGTGAACTCAGCTTAACGTTGGTTAAAAATGGAGTTATGCGACACTAGACTCAGAGGTTTCACTCAGACTACCTCGCCTCTCACAATGCGACTCATGCTGAAACTACACTTCCAAGATGTATCGCTTGTTCACCCTGTGTAGGGTTACCAGCCTCAACACTGAACCACTGCTACTCGGAGCAGACTTGATGGATCGTTTGGTCCCACTGATGGATTTGAAAAACAGCCAATTGTGGTCACATGTAACCATGTCGTCTCCACTGACCACACTGTCTTTTCCTAACGCTGGCTGCAACATAGTCATCCACAAGGATTATCTGTCAACAGGACCCCTTGGGGAAAAGACGTTTCGATACCTCTTGGTGCAGAATCTGACTCAAGCAGATACTACGATATCTCAGCACATACAATCAGCACACCTGATAGACTATTATTTTCATGATTTCCAGCAAGCAGTCTCTGTGAGTGAGCAACTTCCCTCCTTCTTGGGGTCATGTGGTACTGTAGCTAAGATTAAATTCTCTTGTCCTTCAGACACTTCCACAAGCACTGCGGCCATCTCAGGAAAAAGCATCAAGTTTCTGCAAGCATAAACGCACATGCACAACATAACATTTAATGAGGATTTATACTAAAACCACTTAAGGGTCTGAGCAAAATACCAGTCTTGGTAAAGTTGTAAATCGACCCTGAAGCTACTTTGACTCTACAGCTACATTAATCCCCAGCTTCTTCCCAGAGGTCCATATATCATCCCTGTAGACTGTCCGAAGCTAGTGCCTTACAGCTGTAGCCTTATCATGTAGTTATCAACTTAGGATAGTGCCCTAAGCAACACACCACTAAGTAGGATCACCTTAGATATCACAGACAAAACAGTCATTTAGCCAAGACCATGGACGTATATAGAATAGAGTCCAATTAGATGATTAAGGTGTGGTAACTATATTTTGTAGATCTTTTTGTTTGTATTTTTATTCTGCCAAAAACAAGTTCCCAATACAACCACCAATTAGTGCCACAAAGCCGCTCATTTGGGAAAGAAATGTACTGATGTATTGCATGAGTGTTGTGCATTATTAATTAACGTCTGCCTAAGATACTGCCTAGATCCATGACTGTACATGTGAATCCAAATATGTCAGATCAGGTTTGCAATGAATAACTTCAATCAGACCCCCTCTCACCCATAGAGGGTGAAGGAAATAACTAATGGGGATTAACAACTCACATCCTGATGTAAATCAAGAGAGAAGATCCAGGCCTGTGCTCTCCAAATTCACCAAAGGAATGTGCTTTGTCTCAACAGACTTTTCCCCGCTGAAACTCTAACACGTTCAAAAGCGAATACTGGAACAATATTTCTAAAGTAAAATGTGGGGAATGGTCAGAGGCGGTCTATATAACACTAATGTCATGTTGTTTGTTATTTTGTGATGTCATTAAAAACGTTAAAGGAAATACTGTAAAGTACACACACTACATAGCTGAAGTTTCCATTCAAAGGCTTGTGCATGTACTGTAATATGAAAAATTATTAAAGTGTTTTTGTTAAGAGAGGATGTGACTAGAGAAGCTATAACAGACAATTGTTTTCCATAACTTTGCACAGTGAATAATTACCCCCACACACGTGAGGTTAGAGAGCGTGTCTTCCGGCTGGAACCGCCCATTTCGAGCAAAAGGTATACATTATGGGATAAGACATTAACACATTGAACCAGAAAAAACGTGATGCGGCAGCTACACGTTTAAAATGGTTTAAACTTTGAATGTCAACCCAAGGTGGAGACGATAAAATCACCTCCTGGACAATCACTGGTACAGCTGATTAGCTGTCCTAATTAAGTTATCTTTGAAAGCGAATTTAAGTAAGACCATCCTGTTGCTCTGTTCAAACTAGCGTATTATGCTACCCTCATCACCCCACTGAGAAAACATCGATACGGCTGGCTAGACCATCTTCAAAGAAGCATCTTCAAGAGTGAATGGAAGGAAAATCAACTCTGTAGTTCTGTTCAGGACTACAAGACAAGTCACCGGATACCAGACAACTACGAAGGACAACAGTAGAAATGTTGTTGAAACCATTTCGGACATTCAGAGCCTTACAAGCATGCCGCGAAAAGGCCCAACCCAATTTCCAAGGCTGGCCCGTTCATCGAGTGATCCCAGGTGAACCCAGGCATTTCACGTAAAAACATAAACGATTTCTTGCTCAAAGCGGGTTTGTGTGCAAAATATACAGTGCAAGAAAAAGTATGTGAACCCTTTGGAAATAGCTGGATTTCTGCATAAATTGGTCATAAAATTTGATCTGATCTTCATCTTAGTCACAATAATAGACAAACACAGTCTGCTTAAACTAATAACACACAAACAATTATACGTTTTCATGTCTTTATTGAACACACCGTGTAAACATTCACAGTGCAGGGTGGGAAAAGTATGTGAACCCTTGGATTTAATAACTGGCTGACCCTCCTTTGGCAGCAATAACCACAACGAAACGTTTTCTGTAGTTGCGGATCAGACTTGCAAAAGTGCCAGGAGGAATTTTGGACCATTCCTCTTTACAAAACTGTTTCAGTTCAGCAATATTCTTGGGATGTCTGGTGTGAACTGCTCTCGAGTTCATGCCACAGCATCTCAATCGGGTTGAGGTCAGGACCGGGAAACTCCAGAAGGTCTATTTTCTTCTGTTGAAGCCATTCAGTTGTTGATTTACTTCTGTGTTTTGGGACAAATAGCCTAACATTCTCCTGCAAAATGTCTTGATGAACTTGGGAATACATTTTTCTGTCGATGATAGCAAGCTGTCCAGGCCCTGAGTTAGCAAAGCAGCCCCAAACCATGATACTCCCTCCACCATACTTTACAGTTGGTATGTTGCTGTGCTGTGCCTTTTTTTCTCCACACATAGTGTTGTATGTTCCTTCCAAACAACTCAACTGTAGTTTCATCTGTCCAAAGAATATTTTGCCAGTAGAGATGTGGAACACTCAGGAGCACTTTTGCAAACTTCAGACCTGCAGCAATGTTTTTTTGGAGAGTAGTGGATTCCTCCATGGTGTCCTCCGATGAACACCATTCTTGTTTAGTGTTTACGTACCGTAGACTCGTCAACAGAGATGTTAGCATGTTCCAGAGATTTCTGTAAGTCCTTAGCTGACACTCGGATTCTTCTTAACCTCATTGAGCATTCTGCGCTGTGCTCTTGCAGTCATCTTTGCAGGACGGCCACTCCTTGGGAGAGTAGCAACAGTGCTGAACTTTATAGACAATTTGTTTTACCGTGGACTGATGAACATCAAGACTTTAAGAGATAATTTTGTAACCCTTTCCCGCTTTATGCAAGTCAACAATTCTTAATCTTCAGTCTTCTGAGATGCCTTTTGTTCGAGGCTTGGTTTACATCAGGCAATGCATCTTGTGAACATAAAACTCAAATTTTGTGAGTGTTTTTTACAGGGCAAGGCAGCTCTAACCAACATCTCCAATCTCGTCTCATTGATTGGACTCCAGGTTAGCTGACTCCTGACTCCAAATTGCTTTTGGAGAAGTCATTGGCTAGCGGTTCACATACTTTTTGTAAGCTACACTGTGAATGTTTAAATGATGTACTCAATATAGACAAGAAAATACAATAATTTTTGTGTTATTAGTTTAAGCACACTATGTTTGTCTATTGTTGTGACTTAGATGAAGATCAGGACAAATTTGATGAGCAATTTATGCAGAAACCCAGGTAATTCCAAAGGGTTCACATACTTTTTCTTGCCCCTGTATGGTTATTGTAGGTGAGAGTAGTTTCTGAATGTGGCAATGTTAAGTGTCTCTATCCCTCTCAATCTCTTCTTTAAAAAGCATCCAGGTTGTTAAAATTAAACCAATGTGCGTAGTACTGAATCACAAGTAAAGCTCTAGTTTTTGCAGATGCAAGGTTACAAATGTTCAGAATGATGATACGAGGTTATGATTAATAAGTTGACTGTTTATAGATGTGATAGGTAAAGACTTTAGAGTTTAACTCTGGAGATGGTAACTCTTTATCGAACCACTGTCGTTGCAATATTAATTTAATCGGGTAACAATTAAACATTCACTGCTCAAAAAAATAAAGGGAACACTAAAATAACACATCCTAGATCTGAATGAATGAAATATTCTTATTAAATACTTTTTTCTTTACATAGTTGAATGTGCTGACAACAAAATCACACAAAATGTATCAATGGAAATCAAATTTATCAACCCATGGAGGTCTGGATTTGGAGTCACACTCAAAATTAAAGTGGAAAACCACACTACAGGCTGATCCATGCGTAAGGCTGGTGCCATGTACACCGGCCCAAGGAGACGCACTGGAGACCAGATGCGCTGAGCCGGCTTCATGGCACCTGGCTCGAAGCCCACTCTAGCCCGGCCGATACGAGGCGCTGCAATGTACCGCACCGGGCTATGCACACGCACTGGGGACACCGTGTGCTCCACCGCATAACACGGTGTCTGCCCGGTTCCTCTCTCTCTCCGGTAAGCACGGGGAGTTGGCGCAGGTCTCCTACCTGACTTCGCCACACTCACCGTGTGCCCCCGCCCAATACATTTTTGGGGCTGCCTCTCGGGCTTCCTACATCGTCGTGCCAACTCCATTCGCCGGTATCCCTCCTCACACTGCTCCAGAGAATCCCAGGCGGGCTCCGGCACTCTCCATGGGTCGACCGACCACCTGTCTATCTCGTCCCAAGTTGTGATATAGTCCAGATCTCGCTCCCATGTCCAGGAGTCCTGCGATCGCTGCTGCTGCTGCCCGTTACCACGCTGCTTGGTCCTTTTGTGGTGGATGGTTCTGTAACGGACGTCGTCGGTGGAAGAAGGAGAGGACCAAAGCGCAGCGTGGTAAGTGTTCATCTTATTTAATGAAAAAAATTGAACACTGAATAACAAACAAACATCCGAAACAGTTCTGTCTGGTGCAGACACACAAAGACTGAAAATAACCACCCACAAAACACAATTGAAAACAGGCTACCTAAATATGGTTCTCAATCAGGGACAACGATTGACAGCTGCCTCTGATTGAGAACCATACCAGGCCAAAAACAGAAATAGAAAATCATAGAAAAACTAACATAGACAACCCACCCAACTCAAGCCCTGACCATACTAAAACAAAGACAAAACAAAGGAACTAAGGTCAGAACGTGACAGTAGTAACCAAAAAAGTGTTAAACAAACTAAAATATATTTTATATTTAAATTCTTCAAATAGCCACCCCTTGCCTTGATGACAGCTTTGCACACTCTTGGCATTCTCTCAACCAGCTTAACCTGGAATGCTTTTCCAACAGTCTTGACTTGTTGGCTACTTTTCCTTCACTCTGCGGTCCAACTCATCCCAAACCATCTCAATTGGGCTGAGGTCAGGTGATTGCGGAGGCCAGGTCATCTGATGCAGCACTCTCATCATTCTCCGTCTTGGTCAAATAGCCCTTACACTGCCTGGAGGTGTGTTGGGTCATTGTCCTGTTGAAAAACAAATGATAGTCCCACTAAGCCCAAACCAGTTGGGATGGCGTTTCACTGCAGAATGCTTGGTAGCCATGCTGGTTATGTGTGCCTTGAATTCTAAATAAATCACAGACAGCGTCACCAGCAAAGCACACCAGCAAATCACACCCACACCATAACACCTCCTCCTCCATGCTTTAAGGTGGGAAATACACATGCAGAGATCACCCGTTCACCCACACGTGTGGCGGTTGAAACCAAAAATCTCAAATTTGGACTGATCAGACCAAAGGACAAATTTCCACCGGTCTAATGTCCATTGCTCATATTTCTTGGCCTAAGCAAGTCTCTTCTTATTATTGGTGTCCTTTAGTAGTGGTTTCTTTGCAGCAATTTGACCACGAAGGCCTTATTCAGTCCGTCTCCTCTGAACAGTTGATGTTGAGATGTGTCTGCTACTTGAACTCTGTGACGCATTTATTTGGGCTGTAATTTCGGAGGCTGGTAACTCTGATGAATTTATCCTCTGCAGCAGAGGTGACTCTGGGTCTTCCATTCTGGTAACGTTACGGATTACATTTACAAATTGTTTATATTCCCTTACATGTAACGGATTACTCCCCAACCGTGATTGCATAATACATTTGACATCATGATCAAATTAGCGAATGGATGTCAACATTCTACAGAGTTGTGCAGGCTGTTGCTGGCCATAAAACACGTGACAAACATTCATTTTATTATTAATACATAAAACATACAAAAACAAAACTACGAAGTGATGCACCTATGTGTATTTCTTTACTGAGAAGAAACAGTGGGCTATAAAACGCATATCAATGCACCGTGGAGGGAACGCGCCCCCCCAAAAATGTACTGTCAAAATAAATGCATTATTGTCTTTTGAGCCATTAACAGTTAATATGCATTTGTCAAAGTTTTCACTTTAAATTGGCATTATTTCACTGTAGTTGTTGTCATATTGATATCCGTCATGCAAAACACTATAATTCCAGAAATGTTTAATCCCCTGCTAAAATTGTTTTTCGTTTTGTTTGATACAATTGACATCCACTTACGCGTAGGCTACATATAGCAAAAGCTATTCGGTTTGGTGAAGGAAACTGCCCCATATTCATTTTTTAAATACGTTTTACATATTTGCCACAATTTTTAATTGTCCATAAGGGGAAATATTCAAGTTTCCTATACCAGATCCATACATGAGTTATATGATTACGGTAGCCTACATGACGTGATCCACAGCAACCTGTTCCATGCAAGCCCCTGCAGCAGCTGGCCCTGGCCTCTCCAGCTGTGACATACGTGGGGTTTTAGAAGATAAGAATGGCAACACGTACAGATGTAGGATCTTATTTTGAACCAGTTTGCTACAGCAGGAAACATTATCCCGCATCAAACAGGAAATATGAATTATTATGTGGATTATAATTCATGGACATTTTTTTAGAGGTTGATACATTTTTCGTAAAGGAAAATCAAGTCTGAAATTCTAAAATTCAGAAGCATTTTTAAACCTCAAATGCACTACAAGTTTGGCATTCCTGCATTGCAGGAAAATTATCCGGCAAAAGGGTGATCTAATAAAGATCCTACATCTGTAGTGTTATCTTTAAGCACATACAGTAGGCCCACACACGATCTCAGAAGGTCTATGAGTGAAAGGCGAATATATGCGTTTTACAATTATTTCATGAAAGCATCCCAATAAAATGTATAACCAACCATATGTCTTTCCACTGTGGCTATACTGTTCCCAAGCAGAGTATTCCTCATCATCACATAGGCAGGCAAGTGTAGGAGATGGCAGCTGCCACATACATAACACATTCATAAAGACAGTTACATAACATTTCCTTTCCTCAGTATCACGATACCAGCCACTTTCATTCTAGAAATCATTATATTCGTTGAGAACCTAGCGAATGTTGGTCTTCATTCTGTTTTTTCCCCCATCTGTTAATATCAAGTCACCACTCCTCTGTTAGCAACTCAATCAATTATAAAACGGTCACTTTTCTATCTTCTTAATTGTGCACCATTTTAAGAAAGTAGAAATTGGTGCAAAGTATCATCTATTTTTATAAGAACAGATCAATTGTCATACTTGGGTTATTGTCAAATAGCAAGCAGCAGTAAGTCTTCGCCATCGTTATATTGTGTAAGATATATTATTGCATTATAACAGATCATATCTGTTTCGTCGTAAGATATCAAAGTCCCTATTTTCAAAAAAAGTAGAATACATTTTTAAAGAAGTGTTTCTAGGCTATATTTAGCTCTAATAGATAGAGCGGCAACGCATAGCAATGAACTTGGTTACTCCTATATGTCTATGTCAAACGCGTAAGAATGTGTTGTGTTACCATACATAGCCTAAAGCGATAAGGCAAGACAACACCCTAAATTCACAGAACTGATGCCCCATCTCACTCCATAATTTTACTCAATTATCTCATCATAGCCAATAGAAAACGAGTAGAGGTGTGGTTTGGTGACATGTGTGTCTTGGGCCATAAAATAGGTGTCGGGATCCGTCTAACTGCAGACCCTTCTAAAGCTTCATTCATCCTCTGAATATCTTGTGTGGTACAGCAGAACCTCTTGCCAAAATGAGCCTGTCAGCGAAGGAAAAAGTAATCGTCAAGGACTTCTTTGCGAAAGTCTCCAGCCGGTCCGACGAGATCGGCGCCGAGGCTCTCGCCAGGTAAAGATGGAGATACTTTATCATCAGTTAGGCTACAACGGGGTGGAGTCTATCTAAACTCGTTCGATTTATGGAAATTGTATTAGACATTATTGTATTAAACAATTATAATATAATAGGATCTAACAGGCCTATATGAATAAAAAAAAATACAAACCAGTTCCTGAAATTGACTGCATGGCTGATACTTGTCAGATACAGAGTGTTATTGGTACTGAGTATTGATATGCTCGACAGAACAATTACCACTTACTCTAAGCAATCATTTCTATCCTTCCTCCATGCAGGTTGATCGTGGTGTACCCCCAGACCAAGTCTTACTTCGCCCACTGGAAGGACCTGAGCCCCAACGGCGCTCCGGTTAGGAAGCACGGCATCACGGTCATGGGTGGCGTGTACGAGGCGGTGAGCAAGATCGATGACCTGGCCGGTGGTCTTCTGAACCTGAGCGAGCTGCACGCCTTCGTTCTTAGAGTTGACCCCGTCAACTTCAAGGTAATTTTCACAAACTATAGCCAATGTAACCATATGCTCTATAGGCGTATGGGCCATGTATTAGCCTACCTATAACGTTTGCAGAAGGTGTCATTGCACTTTTCTCAGCATAATCAAACGGACTCTTTGCTCTGTTTGTCCCTCGTCAGATTCTGTCCCACTGCATCATGGTGGTCTTGTCCATGCTGTTCGCCGAGGAGTTCACCCCTCAGATCCATGTTGCGGTGGACAAGTTCCTCGCCCTGGTGGCCCTGGCTCTGGCCGAGAAGTACCGCTAAAAGACCAATCAGCACTCACACCCGATGTGGTCCTCAGTGTGGAAATAAAAGGTCTTCTTTACTGAGAAATAAAAAGTGCAATCAATGAAATCGAAAGTTTCGATGGTCTTTCTTCGTACTTTTGTAAAAAAAATACAAATGAAAAAAAGCATGTTTGTGAGTTAGCTAGCTATAAAAAGAGGATGTCATAGTCGACAATAAGAGATTAAAAAAATTGGAGTCACAAACTATAAAGCAAATACTTTCTACTAATTTCATTAAAAAAAAATAGCAAAAAATGTTATGAATGACACTATTAAATTACAATACTACTTATCCCAATAAATTGAAATGATCGCAAAATGACTTATAATCAATATTAATAGCTATGCTATACTAATAACAAAAATTCGATTGGTAGTGCATGCTGGGTGTTTTTCGAATGCTCAAAGCGCTTTACATAATAATTTAGAGGGGGAATTTATACCTCATTTACTAGGACTGTAGTAGATCAACGTGACTTGTAAAACTATTCTGTTGTAGACATCTTTTGTGCTAGGCCTACATGAATAGGCCAACAGCCGCAACCTCCCAGTTTCTCAAATATAGGCCTACTAAGAAGATGTCGGGAAATATATCTGCGAAAGAAGTGTGGAATTCCAAGCAAACAACACGAATTAAAGCTCATGTGAAATTGTAATACAGTCACTTCAACAATTTAAGAAACTAACAAATACACTGAGATAAATGAATTAAATGTATTGAAAATTACCACAATAAAGAGTATTTCTGAATTATTAAAATAGATGTAGCATAGACTTCTGTATTTTATGAGTGGAAACCTTCAGATTAACACATATATATATATATATATATATATATATATATATATATATATATTTTTTATTAATAATGATTCAAATAACAAAAAAAGTATTTAGATAAAAATAATAGATAACAAACATTTAATTTTTTATGTCATTTTTTAGATTTATCACATTGGTTGCCTTACAATAGTAGAATGAAATAAAAGCCTGTCTGTTTTTGATGTAGGCTATTCTTAACATTTTGATGGGTAACTGTACATTTACTGTACTTACTGTACTTACTGTATTCACTGTAGCCTACTTACTGTACTTAGGCTACTGTATAGGTCATACTGAGCCAGAACATCAACCATATAGCCGTTTTGAACTAAACACAAGGGGTTGCTATATTGTATTAAACAATTTACTATATGTATTTAAATATGTATTTTGTATTATTATATATGATTATTTATAATCATATACTGCTACCCAAGACTTCTGGTTGTTCCTTCTATCGGTTCGGTTGCCAGAAACGTGACACAGTCATTCAGTCTTTTTGTTCTGTATCTATGGAGGCGACCCAGTCGTTCGTTCTAAATATTCTATTGCCATACTGGCTGGCAACGTTCTTGTGCTCTAGCTGCTGGCTGATGTTCTGACCGTGGTAGTCGCTGGGAAGATGTGCAACAACTTCCCATCCTCCCAGAGCATCTTTCCAGAAGTTATTGTCCTTGGTCGTGTCCGCTCTGGGCAGGTGGTACCACTACAAGCCCCTTCCCTCCATTCTCTCGACTAGGATTGGCTGGAGAGATGTCTCTGTCCAGTCGCAACAGCATCAAAAACAACACGTTTTGTTGGTTTCTTTTGACTTTGTTAATGTTGTTTGATGAGAAGGCTTGATGAGCTAAGAAAAGTCGAAGTGAGAATATACCAAAATTGTTTTATGATGAATAGCTTTAGGTCTACCAGTAAATTAAACTATATGATATTGAACTCTATTCAAAAGTGTGCCTCTTGGTAGACCTACTTCGAAGCAAACAAAAATAGAGAAATAATGAAAATATCGCAATATTTTTCATTAAGCAAATCATATACGCAATCAAACATGTAAGTAAGCATATTTATATGCTTTATTTGGGTGTACATTGGTGGTGATGAATGCTAAGTAAGCCCAATACTGTAGTAGGCCTATAATGCGTCATTAAAAGAGAGGTCAATTTCAGCAGCTGAAACAGCGCCGCCCAGGTGAAGTTTGACGTGCGGTCTTGCTATTAAATCACCAACACAGCGGGCAGCGCCATATGGTCCGATCTGCACAATGCTATTAGCGCTGGTTTTGTGTTGTTGCCAGAGACCAATACATCCAGAAATACAAAATGAAACAACAAATGGACCAGTTGGATCATGCCCAACGGGGGGGGGGGGGTGCTTTTGCAGCACGGCAAATCAGCTTGCAGTTACAATCATCTTTAGAGGGCATCCACATCTTTATCTTTTAATTTAAAGGAAAAGCACGAAAGCAAACTGGAATCAGAGAGTACAATAAGAGTTATATTAGTACAATATGACATCTCCTATCTGCTGACATTTACAAACCAGATTCATAGTCTTTCAAATTAAACAGAAATTCCAGTCTAAATTCACGTTTCTTAGGAAAAAAAAGCTTTATAATATGACAAAAAGGTAAGTGACTTGCACAGGACATGTAGAGTAGGATGTCACTTCATGATGACTCGTGTCTTCTCATCTCCAAGCACAAGTCTGGAAAAGAAAAGCGGATATTTTACTCAAAATCACAACAGAAACTAGACACGGATAAAGATATCACACTAGCAACATAAGGTATTTTGGGGGGCGGCCAGGATGCCAAGACAACGACCAAGATCGACGACCACCACATACGCACATATTTTTGCCTAATATGATTAGTCTGCCTAATATGATTAGTCTGCCTAATATGAATAGTCTGCCTAATATGAATAGTCTGCCTAATATGAATAGTCTGCCTAATATGATTAGTCTGCTTAATATGATTAGTCTGCCTAATATGATTAGTCTGCCTAATATGATTAGTCTGCCTAATATGATTAGTCTGCTTAATATGAATAGTCTGCCTAATATGAATAGTCTGCCTAATATGATTTGTCTGCCTAATATGATTAGTCTGCCTAATATGAATAGTCTGCCTAATATGATTAGTCTGCTTAATATGATTAGTCTGCCTAATATGAATAGTCTGCCTAATATGATTAGTCTGCCTAATATGATTAGTCTGCCTAATATGATTAGTCTGCCTAATATGAATAGTCTGCCTAATATGATTAGTCTGCCTAATATGATTAGTCTGCTTAATATGAATAGTCTGCCTAATATGAATAGTCTGCCTAATATGAATAGTCTGCCTAATATGATTAGTCTGCCTAATATGATTAGTCTGCTTAATATGAATAGTCTGCCTAATATGATTAGTCTGCCTAATATGATTAGTCTGCCTAATATGAATAGTCTGCCTAATATGATTAGTCTGCTTAATATGAATAGTCTGCCTAATATGATTAGTCTGCCTAATATGAATAGTCTGCCTAATATGATTAGTCTGCTTAATATGAATAGTCTGCCTAATATGATTAGTCTGCCTAATATGATTAGTCTGCTTAATATGATTAGTTTGCCTAATATGATTAGTCTGCCTAATATGATTAGTCTGCCTAATATGAATAGTCTGCCTAATATGAATAGTCTGCCTAATATGATTAGTCTGCCTAATATGATTAGTCTGCCTAATATGAATAGTCTGCTTAATATGATTAGTCTGCTTAATATGAATAGTCTGCCTAATATGAATAGTCTGCCTAATATGAATAGTCTGCTTAATATGATTAGTCTGCTTAATATGATTAGTCTGCCTAATATGAATAGTCTGCTTAATATGATTAGTCTGCCTAATATGATTAGTCTGCCTAATATGATTAGTCTGCCTAATATGATTAGTCTGCCTAATATGATTAGTCTGCCTAATATGAATAGTCTGCCTAATATGAATAGTCTGCCTAATATGAATAGTCTGCCTAATATGATTAGTCTGCCTAATATGATTAGTCTGCCTAATATGATTAGTCTGCCTAATATGAATAGTCTGCCTAATATGAATAGTCTGCCTAATATGAATAGTCTGCCTAATATGAATAGTCTGCCTAATATGATTAGTCTGCCTAATATGAATAGTCTGCCTAATATGATTAGTCTGCCTAATATGAATAGTCTGCCTAATATGAATAGTCTGCCTAATATGATTAGTCTGCCTAATATGAATAGTCTGCCTAATATGAATAGTCTGCCTAATATGATTAGTCTGCCTAATATGAATAGTCTGCCTAATAGGAATAGTCTGCCTAATATGAATAGTCTGCCTAATATGATTAGTCTGCCTAATATGAATAGTCTGCCTAATATGAATAGTCTGCCTAATATGATTAGTCTGCCTAATATGAATAGTCTGCCTAATATGATTAGTCTGCCTAATATGAATAGTCTGCCTAATATGATTAGTCTGCCTAATATGAATAGTCTGCCTAATATGAATAGTCTGCCTAATATGATTAGTCTGCCTAATATGAATAGTCTGCCTAATATGAATAGTCTGCCTAATATGATTAGTCTGCCTAATATGAATAGTCTGCCTAATATGAATAGTCTGCCTAATATGATTAGTCTGCCTAATATGAATAGTCTGCCTAATATGAATAGTCTGCCTAATATGATTAGTCTGCCTAATATGAATAGTCTGCCTAATATGAATAGTCTGCCTAATATGATTAGTCTGCCTAATATGATTAGTCTGCTTAATATGAATAGTCTGCCTAATATGAATAGTCTGCCTAATATGATTAGTCTGCCTAATATGAATAGTCTGCCTAATATGAATAGTCTGCCTAATATGATTAGTCTGCCTAATATGATTAGTCTGCCTAATATGATTAGTCTGCCTAATATGATTAGTCTGCCTAATATGAATAGTCTGCCTAATATGATTAGTCTGCCTAATATGATTAGTCTGCCTAATATGATTAGTCTGCCTAATATGAATAGTCTGCCTAATATGAATAGTCTGCCTAATATGATTAGTCTGCCTAATATGAATAGTCTGCCTAATATGAATAGTCTGCCTAATATGATTAGTCTGCCTAATATGAATAGTCTGCCTAATAGGAATAGTCTGCCTAATATGAATAGTCTGCCTAATATGAATAGTCTGCCTAATATGAATAGTCTGCCTAATATGATTAGTCTGCCTAATATGAATAGTCTGCCTAATATGATTAGTCTGCCTAATATGAATAGTCTGCCTAATATGATTAGTCTGCCTAATATGAATAGTCTGCCTAATATGAATAGTCTGCCTAACATGATTAGTCTGCTTAATATGAATAGTCTGCCTAATATGAATAGTCTGCCCAATATGATTAGTCTGCCTAATATGAATAGTCTGCCTAATATGAATAGTCTGCCTAATATGATTAGTCTGCCTAATATGATTAGTCTGCCTAATATGATTAGTCTGCCTAATATGATTAGTCTGCCTAATATGAACAGTCTGCCTAATATGATTAGTCTGCCTAATATGATTAGTCTGCCTAATATGATTAGTCTGCCTAATATGAATAGTCTGCCTAATATGAATAGTCTGCCTAATATGATTAGTCTGCCTAATATGAATAGTCTGCCTAATATGAATAGTCTGCCTAATATGATTAGTCTGCCTAATATGAATAGTCTGCCTAATATGAATAGTCTGCCTAATATGATTAGTCTGCCTAATATGATTAGTCTGCCTAATATGATTAGTCTGCCTAATATGAATAGTCTGCCTAATATGAATAGTCTGCCTAATATGAATAGTCTGCCTAATATGAATAGTCTGCCTAATATGAATAGTCTGCCTAATATGATTAGTCTGCCTAATATGAATAGTCTGCCTAATATGATTAGTCTGCCTAATATGAATAGTCTGCCTAATATGAATAGTCTGCCTAATATGATTAGTCTGCCTAATATGAATAGTCTGCCTAATATGAATAGTCTGCCTAATATGATTAGTCTGCCTAATATGAATAGTCTGCCTAATAGGAATAGTCTGCCTAATATGAATAGTCTGCCTAATATGATTAGTCTGCCTAATATGAATAGTCTGCCTAATATGAATAGTCTGCCTAATATGATTAGTCTGCCTAATATGAATAGTCTGCCTAATATGATTAGTCTGCCTAATATGAATAGTCTGCCTAATATGATTAGTCTGCCTAATATGAATAGTCTGCCTAATATGAATAGTCTGCCTAATATGATTAGTCTGCCTAATATGAATAGTCTGCCTAATATGAATAGTCTGCCTAATATGATTAGTCTGCCTAATATGAATAGTCTGCCTAATATGAATAGTCTGCCTAATATGATTAGTCTGCCTAATATGAATAGTCTGCCTAATATGAATAGTCTGCCTAATATGATTAGTCTGCCTAATATGAATAGTCTGCCTAATATGAATAGTCTGCCTAATATGATTAGTCTGCCTAATATGATTAGTCTGCTTAATATGAATAGTCTGCCTAATATGAATAGTCTGCCTAATATGATTAGTCTGCCTAATATGAATAGTCTGCCTAATATGAATAGTCTGCCTAATATGATTAGTCTGCCTAATATGATTAGTCTGCCAAATATGATTAGTCTGCCTAATATGAATAGTCTGCCTAATATGATTAGTCTGCCTAATATGATTAGTCTGCCTAATATGATTAGTCTGCCTAATATGAATAGTCTGCCTAATATGAATAGTCTGCCTAATATGATTAGTCTGCCTAATATGAATAGTCTGCCTAATATGAATAGTCTGCCTAATATGATTAGTCTGCCTAATATGAATAGTCTGCCTAATAGGAATAGTCTGCCTAATATGAATAGTCTGCCTAATATGATTAGTCTGCCTAATATGATTAGTCTGCCTAATATGAATAGTCTGCCTAATATGAATAGTCTGCCTAATATGATTAGTCTGCCTAATATGAATAGTCTGCCTAATATGAATAGTCTGCCTAATATGATTAGTCTGCCTAATATGAATAGTCTGCCTAATATGAATAGTCTGCCTAATATGATTAGTCTGCCTAATATGAATAGTCTGCCTAATATGAATAGTCTGCCTAATATGATTAGTCTGCCTAATATGATTAGTCTGCTTAATATGAATAGTCTGCCTAATATGAATAGTCTGCCTAATATGATTAGTCTGCCTAATATGAATAGTCTGCCTAATATGAATAGTCTGCCTAATATGATTAGTCTGCCTAATATGATTAGTCTGCCTAATATGATTAGTCTGCCTAATATGAATAGTCTGCCTAATATGATTAGTCTGCCTAATATGATTAGTCTGCCTAATATGATTAGTCTGCCTAATATGAATAGTCTGCCTAATATGAATAGTCTGCCTAATATGAATAGTCTGCCTAATATGATTAGTCTGCCTAATATGAATAGTCTGCCTAATATGAATAGTCTGCCTAATATGATTAGTCTGCCTAATATGAATAGTCTGCCTAATAGGAATAGTCTGCCTAATATGAATAGTCTGCCTAATATGATTAGTCTGCCTAATATGAATAGTCTGCCTAATATGAATAGTCTGCCTAATATGATTAGTCTGCCTAATATGAATAGTCTGCCTAATATGATTAGTCTGCCTAATATGAATAGTCTGCCTAATATGATTAGTCTGCCTAATATGAATAGTCTGCCTAATATGAATAGTCTGCCTAACATGATTAGTCTGCTTAATATGAATAGTCTGCCTAATATGAATAGTCTGCCCAATATGATTAGTCTGCCTAATATGAATAGTCTGCCTAATATGAATAGTCTGCCTAATATGATTAGTCTGCCTAATATGATTAGTCTGCCTAATATGATTAGTCTGCCTAATATGATTAGTCTGCCTAATATGAACAGTCTGCCTAATATGATTAGTCTGCCTAATATGATTAGTCTGCCTAATATGATTAGTCTGCCTAATATGAATAGTCTGCCTAATATGAATAGTCTGCCTAATATGATTAGTCTGCCTAATATGAATAGTCTGCCTAATATGAATAGTCTGCCTAATATGATTAGTCTGCCTAATATGAATAGTCTGCCTAATAGGAATAGTCTGCCTGATATGAATAGTCTGCCTAATATGATTAGTCTGCCTAATATGAATAGTCTGCCTAATATGAATAGTCTGCCTAATATGATTAGTCTGCCTAATATGAATAGTCTGCCTAATATGATTAGTCTGCCTAATATGAATAGTCTGCCTAATATGATTAGTCTGCCTAATATGAATAGTCTGCCTAATATGAATAGTCTGCCTAATATGATTAGTCTGCCTAATATGAATAGTCTGCCTAATATGAATAGTCTGCCTAATATGATTAGTCTGCCTAATATGAATAGTCTGCCTAATATGAATAGTCTGCCTAATATGATTAGTCTGCCTAATATGAATAGTCTGCCTAATATGAATAGTCTGCCTAATATGATTAGTCTGCCTAATATGATTAGTCTGCTTAATATGAATAGTCTGCCTAATATGAATAGTCTGCCTAATATGATTAGTCTGCCTAATATGAATAGTCTGCCTAATATGAATAGTCTGCCTAATATGATTAGTCTGCCTAATATGATTAGTCTGCCTAATATGATTAGTCTGCTTAATATGAATAGTCTGCCTAATATGAATAGTCTGCCTAATATGATTAGTCTGCCTAATATGATTAGTCTGCTTAATATGAATAGTCTGCCTAATATGAATAGTCTGCCTAATATGATTAGTCTGCCTAATATGATTAGTCTGCTTAATATGAATAGTCTGCCTAATATGAATAGTCTGCCTAATATGATTAGTCTGCCTAATATGATTAGTCTGCTTAATATGAATAGTCTGCCTAATATGAATAGTCTGCCTAATATGATTAGTCTGCCTAATATGATTAGTCTGCTTAATATGAATAGTCTGCCTAATATGATTAGTCTGCCTAATATGATTAGTCTGCTTAATATGAATAGTCTGCCTAATATGAATAGCTTGCCTAATATGATTAGTCTGCTTAATATGAATAGTCTGCCTAATATGAATAGTCTGCCTAATATGAATAGTCTGCCTAATATGATTAGTCTGCCTAATATGAATAGTCTGCCTAATATGAATAGTCTGCCTAATATGAATAGCTTGCCTAATTGCTTACACATAACTTAAAACCATCTAATGTACAAAAGTGTTTAATCCATAAATCCCGTTGACACAGATGTCAGGACAGAATTCTGGGCCTCAGGAACTGACAATCCAACCTTGAACTTGCTAAAATGCTGAACACCACTCTCTGTTCCGGACAACATGACCAAGTAGCAGAAGTCTAACTGTTGTTAGACAGTTCAACTTACAGTTGTATCAGTGTCATATATACAATGTCTTCAGAAAGTATTCATACCCCTTGACTTAGTCCACATTTTGTTGTGTTACATCCTGTCTGACTTTAAAATGGATGACATTTATATTGTTTCTCTCACCCATCTACACACAATACCCCACAATGGCATAGTGAAAACATGTTTTTAGAAATTTTTGCAAATGTATTGAAATCTAAATGCAGAAATAACTCATTTACATAAGTATTCACACCCATGAGTCAATACTTTGTAGAAGCACCTTTGGCAGTGATTTCAGCTGTGAGTCTTTCTTTGTAAGTCTATAAGAGGTTTGCACACCAGGATTGTACAATATTTGCACATAGTTATTTTTAAAATTCTTCAAGCTCTGTCAAGTTGGTTGTTGATCATTGCTAGACAGCCATTTTCAAGTCTTGCCACAGATTTTCAAGACAATTTAAGTCAAAACTGTAACCAGGCCACTCAAGAACATCCAATGTCATCTTGATAAGCAACTCCAGTGTATGTTTGGCCTTGTGTTACAATTCTTCAATCTCTGTCAAGTTGGTTGTTGATCATTGCTAGACAGCAGACTTAACCAGGTTTTCCTCTAGGATTTTGCCTGTGCTTAGCTCTATCCCGTTTCTTTTTATTTAAAACCTCCCTAGTCCTTGCCAATGACAAGCATACCCATAATGTGATGCAGCCACCACCATGCTTGAAAATCTCAAGAGTGGTACTCAGTGATGTGTTGTGTTGGATTTGCACCAAACATAACACTTTGTATTCAGGACATAAAGTTAATTTATTTGGCAAATTATTGTCAGTTTTACAATCATGTCTGATTGCAAACAGGGCACACATTTAGGATTTTTAAAATTCTGTACAGGCTTCCTTCTTTTCACTCTGTCATTTTGGTGTGTATTGTGGAGTAACTACAATGTTGTTGAACTATCCTCAGTTTTCTCCTATCACAGCCATTAAATTCTGAAACTGTTTTAAAGTCACCATTGGTCTCATGGTGAAATCCCTGAGTGGTTTCCTTCCTCTCCAGCAAATTAGTTAGAAAGGACGCATGTATCTTTGTTACTCGTGTACTAACAGATGCCCTTTGCAGGCATTAGAAAACATCCCTGGTGTTTGTGGTTGAATCTGTGTTTGAAATTCACTGCTCGATTGAGGGACCTTACAGGTAATTGTACTGTATGTGTGGGGTACAGAGATGAGGTCGTCATAAAAACATTGTGTTAAACACTATTATTGCACAAAGAGTGAGTCCATGCAACTTATTATGTGACTTGTAAAGCAAACGTGTACTCCTAAACTTATTTAGGCTTGCCATGAAAAAGGTTTGGCACGAGACGTTTCAGCTTTTCATGTTTAATTCATTTGGAAAAATGTGTAAAAACATAATTCTACTTTGACATTATGGGGTATTGTGTGTAGGCCAGTAGTATACAATCTAAAGTTAATCCATTTTAAATTCAGGGTGTTTCATAATAAAATGTGGAACTCAAGTGGTGTGAATACTTTCGGAAGGCACCGATTTTTTATTAATTCAGAATGATTATATAGTCTTGAGACTCAGAAGCATATTTTGCGTTATGGTCATTTGTGTTTTAGCCATGCTCTTTAGCCACCATGCTATTGGCCTTGGTCTTTTAGCCCCTGGTACTAGTAGCCTTTGCAGTTTTACATAACCACCTGTATCCAGAAAGCTCTGTATTAAACTTTTTACCTTTACAAAGTCAACTTGCTACTGCAAAATTTGATCTATAGTATGCAGGATATCAAGTACATTGTAGAAGGATGTATATATTTTCGTAAATGTAAATGTATGGAATTTGAAAAAAGAAAAAAAAACACATTACAGGTTTGAACATATTTTATGTGATGGCCTATCTACTGTGTCTCTCACCTCACTAGTCCTGCTGCCAGTAGACCTCCTGTGATAGGACCAGCCCAGTAAACCCAATGGTAGGTCCAGTAGTTGGCCATTACCGCTGGCCCCAGAGCCCTGGCTGGGTTCAGACAGGTCCCAGACACATCCCCCCTGCACCAGCACACAGACAGGTTAAGTGCTTAAGTACTAATATCTAGGATAACAGTCAACGCCAACTTTAGAGAAATCAGAGATGCTGTTTGGTAAAGGGGATATTATCTGGCACATGATACAAACTTGGCAATATGTCTGAAACTGACTATTGGTGAATTCTGAGCATGTGGGTATTGCAATAGTCTAGAATTCTTAGGGCAGGCTTAAAAAGGTAATATTGGATTCTTAAATATTGTACAATTCAATAAATATCTTCTCTCAACTCACCCTGCCAGAATGTTGATGATGACAGTACAGCCTACCAGGAAAGGCACCATTGGGCTTTTGCTCTTTGCATTGACCGCCCCTAGCAATACTACCATGGTAACCAGGCACGTCATGGCGATCTCTCCAAATATGGCTCCCGCCAGCTGGTCCTCTGTATGGAGGATAGTAAACGCCGCTCCGGTGGCGTTGGCATAGTTCTCCTTTGATGTCATCATCTGAGGGACAGTATACATCAGTCAACTGCTGACCTGCATATTGCAGGAGGTAAGCACAGCAGTACACCACTTCACATTAGTGACAAATGTATTCATAAAAGCTCTAGGCCTATACAAATAATTGATTGATTGATTTTCTTAACTTTATAAGAATGCCTTTCCCTGATTTTGTCCCCAGGCTCAATGAGAGCCGGCTGGTGGAAGAGATGAACCTTTCCACTATAGAATTAGAAGCTGTTCCCCATTTGTACCACTGAACCTGTTCATTAGAGGTTACCGCAGGTGAACATTAATAACTCAACTGACCTTTGACATGGCAGCTCCCAGCACCCCTCCTAATAACTGGCTGATAAGGTATGGGACAACCATGAACAGTTTCATGCCGCCACACAGGTAGATGGCAATGGTGAAGGGAGGGTTGAAATGGGATCCACTGCATGAAGAGAAGGATCTAGTAAGCTGCATTGAAAAAGCCTACACACTGATATAATTATTCAAATTCAATTGTATAAAATGATTTGCTTCTATAACAAACTATTTTTCATACATATATTTTTTCAGATAATTTTTTATCCAAAATACATTTTATTCCAATTTATATCTTGAGAAAATAAGAAATAGTTATCTGCACAGTAGACCATTAGCTTGCTGCAAGCAAAGCTTTAAGTTGCATGAAAAAGCCAGGTGAGGTAAGATCACACAGTTAAGATCAACCAGAGCAGTACAGGTGAGTCCTACCTGATCTGATCCATGCATGCCACCATGACAGCCACAGCCAGGCCATGGACCAGCGCCGGCTGTACCCTGCCTGCAGACTCAACGTTCTCAATGACCGACACACACCCGATGAAGACAAAGAACATGGTTCCCACCACCTCTGCCAGGCAGGGTTGGATGATGCGCTCAAACGTGTTGGGAGGCCGAACCGGGGGAGGCTTCTTGGTGCCACTCATCAGAGTCGAGTGTCCCTCATCCAGCTCCATTTTCTCAACTCCCATTGTGTCTGTCCGGACCTCAAGAGTAAATCTGACTGTCCGTCTGACTGTCTAGTTGAAGTGTCTGAGATACAAGTGAGCGACTTTGATAGTGTCTTGACAATTTATAATCACTGGCGGTCTATATTGATATTGCCTCATTGTTTGACCCACTGACCATAAACCTTAGCAGGGCAATTTCTAGACATATTTTATTCTGCTCCTTGACCTCATTCTGATAGAGGCAGTTCATACCAGTTCAACAAAGGACTTCTTAGCCTGAAGTGTGCTCAACAGCTTTACAAGACAGCATGAGAGGGAGGCAACGTCATGTTCATGCCTTGCAAATCGATAAGGGTAAACTTCAGTTGCTAAGTTGGCTACGGCTGCCAGAGGTTAGAAGTGTCTTGATAAAGGTCACTATGTCACAATCGGAAAGTTAAATGGGAGGACATTGACAAGGTCACCTACTCACAACGCTTTCTATATCGACATATTTTACATTTGAGACACTGTCATAGACAGGGATGCATTTATTGTCAATAAATTATATATATATATGCATGCAAGCTGAAGTGTGATTTGACCAAATTTGGTCAGTGAGTTCAATGCCTCTGTTGAGTTCTGGAAGTTATTACACCACCTATCATGTAATAAAATAGCCATAAACTATTAATGTTTTCCATTTAAGAACTTTGAACCAAACATATCAACAATGATTGATGGACTGAATGGCCAGAAGTGATCATAGGTTTGAATGTAATGTATTTATGCAAACAGTTTTTGTTTTATAGTTCACTACAGTTCAATACAATATGATGTGTACGACAAGATGGGAACTTCAAAGGTTCTGCAAGCTATAGAGGGCAATACAATACTTGGGAAGACAATGACATTGTTTTTAAAAAAAAAGCATGGCAAACACATTGTCAAAAAGGCTCCCGTTGCTCCGAGGCGGTACATTCACTTCAGAACAAGACGAGTTTTCTGGTCTCCCAACAACAACCTGTGTACAAAAATCTGAACTAAATAATAGTAAACAATACATTAATTACAATGCGATGAAGAAATATTCTCCTAGTGACTGTATTCAGTATGACTATAACATGCTGAAAACGTATGGAAATGCAGTGCCATTTTAGTGCCTATTTTAGGCAATAATCTATGGCCTAAAGGTAATACAATCTATAAATGGGTAATGAAAGCTGGGCGTGCTGTATCCTACCTGACCAAGCTGCCAGTGATAAGGGCCCCTGCCATCGGTCCCACCCAGTAGATCCAGTGGTACTCCCAGTAGTTAGCTACCACTGCAGGGCCAAACGCCCGTGCTGGGTTCATACACCCTCCAGATGCTGACCCTCTGAAAGATCAATGGGACAAACACATCTGGTTACTATATTGATAGAACTATGCATTACATTAGATCAATTAATGTATTCATATAATTAATCATTATCAGGGAGGCAGTGATGTCAATGGCAATGCCCTCTTTGTTTCTGCTGTGACATTTCTTGTTGTTGTCGATAACAACAAATAGCACAGCAGAAATAGTATCGAAACTGTTCTGCTGCGAACACTTGTCATTTCAAAACACCATTCATCACCAAACCATTTGATGTTGCAAATTTAGTGTGGGAAAGGAGGAAAAATGATTGTTGTCGATAAATAATGACAAACCTCCGGGCATTGCCAACAGATGGAAAGCTACTGAGGATGGTAGCTGACTCGAGAGCCTCTCCCATCTGTCATATCTTTAATCTGAACATAGAGGAAAGTCTTTGTCCTCAGGTCTGGAGTGAAGCCAAAGTCATTCAGCTACCCAATAAACCGGCCTTTACTGGTTCTACAACATACCTATCCGCTTGTTGTCAGCTCTTAGCAAACTGTTGGAAAAAAAGGTGTTTGACCAAATACAATACTACTTCTTTGTAAACAAATTAACAACAGACTTTCAGCATGCTTATAGAGAAAAGCACTCAACATGTACTGCACTGACACAAATGACTAATGATTGGTTGAAAGAAATTGATAAGAAGAAGATGTGGAAGCTGTACTGTTAGATTCCTGTACAGCATTTGATATTATTGATCATAACCTATTGTTGAGAAAACTTGTGTTCTATGGCTTTTTCAAATCTGCCATATCGCGGATTCAGAGCTATCTATCTAATAGAACTCAAAGGGTTTTCTTTAATGGAAGCTTCTCTAATGTCAAACATGTAAAGTGTGGTGTACTACTGGGCAGTGCTCTAGGCCCTCTACTCTTTTCTATTTTTACCAATGATTTGCCACTGACATTGAATAAAGCATGTGTGTCCATGTATGCTGATGATTCAACCATATATGCATCAGCAACCAAAGCTAATGAAGTCACTGAAACCCTTAACAAAGAGTTGCAGTCTGTTTTGGAATGTGTGGCCAGTAATAAACTGGTCCTCGACATCTCTAAAATCTCTAAGAGCATTGTATTTGTTACAAATCATTCCCTAAGTTCTTAACCTTAGCTGAATCTGGTAATGAATGGTGTGGCTGTTGAAAAAGTTTAGGAGACTAAATTACTTGCTGTTACCTTAGATTGTAAACTGTCATTGTCAAAACATATACTGTAGATTCAATGGTTGTAAAGATGGGGAGAGGTCTGTCCGTAATAAGCTCTAGTTTTATATTTTCTTGATTATTGTCCAGTCATTTCTTTTAAGTGCTGCAAAGAAAGACCTAGTTAAGCTGCAGCTGGCCCAGAACCGTCTTGCTCTTCATTGTATTCAGAGGGCTAATATTAATACTATGTATGTCAGTCTCTCTTGGCAAAGAGTTGAGGAAAGACTGACTGCGTCAATTCTTGATTTTATAAGAAACATTAATGTGTTGGAAATTCCAAATTGTTTGCATAGTCCACTTACACACAGCACTGACACAAACACGTACCCCACCAGACATGCCAACCGGGGTCTTTTCACAGTCCCCAGGTCCAGCAATTTTTTTCAAGGAAACTTACAGTATTATACAGAGCCATGATTGCATGAAACTCCCTTCCATCATATATAGCGCAAGTGGACAGCAAACCTGGTTTCAAAAACAAATAAAGCAACACCTCTCCTCCATGTGACCTACTTGCTGTGTGTATGTCCTGATATGTATGTAGAACTGATAGATGCACACACACGCTACATGTTAATGCTTTAAAATGTATGCAAATTGTAAAGTATTTTGTCTGTAATGTATTTTTCTTTATATGTCGGATCCCATTAAGACTAGCTGTCACCATTGGCGTCAGCTAACGGTGATCCTATTAAATCTAAATCTAAACCATCTATCATGACAATGCATTACATACTGTAGGCCTCAGGTGTTTCCAAACAATCTGTATCTATTGACATTCATGGGTCTCCATAGATTTTCCTCAGCCCTTACCCAGCCAGTATGTTAGCAGTCACAGTGAGCCCGATGCAGAGTGGGGCCAGTGGTGTACGGGTCCTGCCGTTCACAGCCCCCATACAGACCACTAGGGACAGGAAGAGGGTCATGACTATCTCTGCTACGGTGGCACTGCCGATCGCTCCGCTGGTTTTAACCACGTTGAACACTCCCCCTGCTGCACTGGCATAGCTGATGGTGGAGGATGCTGCCTGAGGAATATCACAACATCTGTACGATTAGATTGGGATTACATTGGGTTATATTTCCTTTTATTAAACACAATCGGAAGGTCTTTTGTTTCTTCATAGATCCGAATGCTTTTGAAAAAATGATTAGGCCTATTTTAATATCCAAGCTGAACAAAGATGTACATCATTCACGTGTTTTATTCCAAGAAAACAGCACATGGAGACTGTTTCTCAAAACATGTTTGTTTGCTATCGTTCGAATCAGAGTTTGATTATTTGCCACATTGTGTTTTGGTCATTTGGTCCAGTTGGTTTCACATTGCCAAATGTCGAACAAACTAAAATATGTAGGCTATACAAAACTATGTGTGATGCAAGTCATTTGTTTATTGGACAGAAATGCTCACGTTAAATCCATCTATGATCATATGGAGCAACACGTTTGTGTCCCAATCTTCATATTGCATTCGCTTTGTAACATGAGCGATAGCTGCTCTATAATACCTGCCAAGTGCAGTGAATAGGGGAGACTGGAGCTGGTTCTCTTATCATTGGTTGGTACTAACGTAGCCTATTACTCCAATCGAGAGGGTGCTCTGTAACCTAGTCATTTTAGAATGAATGTGTGGAACTTATTTGCAAGAGGTCATCTGGTCAATTCATATTAGCATATCTAAATATTGAGGAGCATGGATTCTGTGTTTTTACATGAGCTGAAAGTAAAACATACATGTCTTGATGTTTTAATTGTTTGAATTATAGGAGTAGGCTATCCTTGAACAATTCATTTATATTGTTGAAAAGAGGAAAGGAAAAGCTATAGCTAGACTATTTCAAACTGATTTCTAAATTGTTGCCAGGGTAAGCCATGTGGAAATTAGCATCATAGGCCATACCAGAGGAAGATGTTTTGGGGTGTCTCAGGAACATTCAATGTCTTCTTGGTAAGCAACTTCAGTGTAGATTTGGCCTTGTGTTTTAGGTTAATGCCCGGCTGAAAGGGGAATTTGTCTCCCAGTATCTATTGGAAAGCAGACTGAACCATTTATCCTAAAAAAAATCACCCTAGTCCTTGCCAATGACAAGCACACCCATAACATGATGCAGCCAACACCATGCTTGAAAATATGATTTGGACTCAGTGATGAGTTGGACTCAGTGATGTGTTGTGTTGAATTTGCCCCAAATATAACGCTTTGTATTCAGGACATATTTCTTTGACACATTTTGACAAATTATTTTTATTTTTGCAAAAATGATGCATGTTTTGGAGTATTTTTATTCTGTAGAGCCTTTCTTATTTTCACTCTGTCATTTAGGTTAGTATTGTGGAGTAATTACAATGTTGTTGATCCATCCTCCATTCGTTTTCTTCTATAACAGCCACTATTAAACTATGTAACTGTATAAAATCACCATTGGTCTCATGGTGAAATCCCTGAGCGGTTTCTTTCCTCTCCGGCAACTGAGTTAGGAAGGATGCCTGCATTTTGTAGTGACTGGGTGTATTGATACACCATCTAATGTGTAATGAATAACTTCATCATGCTCAAAAGTGCATTCAATGTCATTTATTTTGTCATTTTACCCGTCTACCAATAGGTGCCCTTCTTTGAGTCTGTATTTGAAATTCACTGCTCGGCTGAGGGACACTACAGAGACGAGGTAGTCATTAAAAAAAAAATCAAAAAGTGTGAATACTTTCTGAAGGCACTGTACTGTATTACAAAAGTAATATTGAATTGTGTTTGGTTGACAACACAACAAAACATCAACATTATAAGGAGATGTATCTACTGCATGGATAGTTCCATCTGAGCCACTGGCTTAATCCCATTCTTTACCTTTTATTTTTGCTTGAGTTGGAGAATACAACATACAACTTGCTTACAAGTTAATTGGCTATTTATTGTATTTCGAAAGCGATATTGAATTATGTTTGGTTGTCAACACAACCAAATATCGACATTTTAAAGGAGATGTATCTTCTGCTTGGATAGTTCCTTCTGTGCCACTGACTCAGTCTGGCTTTAATTCCAGTTTGTCTACAAATTAATAACTGATATGACGGATTCATGTCTCCATCGCAACCAAAAATCCAGAGAACAGAACAAAATCAAATCAAAATTTCATTGCACTTTAAAGTTTGATTTATTCCTATTCTTTAATTTAGATTTTTGGTTTTGATGGAGACGTGAATCTTGAAAACAACAGTTTATCATGATTACTTTTTTCAAAAACCAATGTATTTTCCACGTAGATTCCGTGTCACAATACATTGACAAATTGCGTTGAAACAACATTGATTCAACCAGTTTGTGCCCGGTGGGTTATTTGGTTTACACCCCAGTACGGTTAGTGTTCCCACCTGTCCAATCTAACCAAATTTAGGGGTTAATCGCTTCAGAGTTCAAAAAAAAAAACTTGGTGTGAAAGCCCCCTTACCTTTGCCAAGCCAGCCCCAATCATTCCCCCCACCATCTGGGAGAGTATATATGGCCCCAGTAGGATGCCGTCCAGTCCTCCACTGATGCACACACTCACAGACACAGCTGGGTTGAAGTGGCCACCGCTGGATTCCGAAATAATTAGGAGGTGTACAATCACATTGAAAAAATGTAAAACATTGACAAAAGAGATTCATACACGTATTACAGCTATAAATCTCAATTCATGTGAACAAAATTCTATTTTATCCCAAAGTTGAAATCATTCATAAAAACATCCTAATACTTTCTGACCTTAGAGGAGGAAGATGTAAACAGGTGTCAGCATGTCCTCACCTGATCTCTCCCAGCACAGCGATAACAATCACCAGCGCCAGCCCATGAGCCAGAGCAGGCTGGAGGCTCCCCGGAACGCCGTCATTCTCAATAACAGATCCGCATCCCACGAAGATGAAAAGGGCGCATCCCACCACCTCAGCCAAGCACGGTTGGATATATCTCTCAAAGGTGGTAACTAGCTTTCTGGAGTTGAAAACCTCTGAACCTGGCCCTGACTCCACAGCGTCAGTGTCAGCTACGGTGAAGAGCTCTGTCTTTGACTCTTTCACGGACATGTTGCTCAGCTGACTCCTGCTGCTCTCTGTGTGTCACATACACCTGCTCTGTTAAGTGGTCAGCCGGAGCATGATACATGCCGTGATAAAAGTGCAGACAGGAGAGGCAGGACCGTCATATTGGGGTGGTCTCAGGATATGTGTGGGAGTATTCATATCGCCAACACCCCTTAATATGGTGACATGTTTTGGCACACATCCCAATTTCTGAGTATAGTAATAGCCGTAGTGTTAGTGGTTATTGTAGTGGATGAAGCATTGATGATGGAAAGACGAGGATTAGCTTATCAGGGAAACACAGCGGTAATAAATCGTGTTCATAATTAGCCTAGTAAGTAGGCATAGCTGCTAAAGAACAATATCAAGTGCGTTGAATTGTCCTACTTGCCTACTTAAAGGGGCAATCTGTTGTTGCTACATCTATTTTGAACGTATAAATTAATAATATTGTCACGCCCTGACCTTAGAGAGCTTTTTATGTCTCTATTTTGGTTTGGTCAGGGTGTGATTTGGGGTGGGCATTCTATGTTCTTTTTTCTATCTTTTGTATTTCTTTGTTTTGGCCGGGTATGGTTCTCAATCAGGGACAGCTGACTATCGTTGTCTCTGATTGGGAACCATACTTAGGTAGCTTTTTCCCACCTATGTTTTGTGGGTAGTTGTTTTCTGTTTAGTGTTCTGCACCTGACAGGACTGTTTCGGTTTCGTTTTGCACTTTGTTATTTTGTTTCAGTGTTCAGTTTAATAAAAGTCATGAACACTTACTACGCTGCACTTTGGTCCGATTCTTCCGCATCAGACGACGACGACCGTTACAAATATGTACCCATCGACTTTTGAAGAATATAACTTACAAATGCCTCATGAGCTTAGTTCAACTGAAGTCCCCCTTAAGAACCCAACATACAAGCCTGTTTTACTCCAAAGTTTGTAAACAAAGTAAATCTTAACAAACACTATATAGCCTCAAAACAAGGTTAAAACTAAAATGTTGATATGATGGATGGTCAGTCCTTGCATCCATAGCTCTGTCTATGAGTGGTTCTTCAGGCCAATCCCTTAGCTTTTTACCAAAGCAGAGGCAGGGAATATTCTTTGTTATTCTTTCAATTAAGGACTCTAGCTTTAATAACTTTAATTAGGCCTAATAGAGGTTAATAAGCAGAGGTTATGTTGTAAGTATTCAAGGCCATTTAACATGTTCTCAGCAGCACTATCTACAGTGCCTTCAGAAAGTATTCACACCCCTTGACTTTATCCATATCTTGTTGTGTTACAGCCGGAATTTAAAATGCATTCAATTAAGATTTTTTTGGTCACTGGCCTACACACAATACCCCATAATGTCAAAGTGGAATTTGTTTTTTAACATGTTAACAAATTAATTTAAAATTAACAGTTGAAATGTCTTGAGTCAAAAGGTATTCAACCCCTTGTGATGTGTAAAAAAAGCAGACATTGAATATTATTAATTACACTTTGGATGGCGTATCAATACACCCAGTCACTACAAAGATACAGGCGTCCTTACTAACTCAGTTGCCGTAGAGGAAGGAAACCGCTCAGGGATTTCACCATGAGTCCAATGGTGACTTTAAGACAGTTACAGAGTTTAATGGCTGTGAGGAAGGATCAACAACATTGTAGTTACTCCACATTACTAACTTAATTGACAGAGTGAAAAGAAGGACAGCTGTACAGAATAAAAACATTTCAAAACATGCATCCTTTTTGCAACAAGGCACTAAAATAATACTGCAAAAACATTTTCACAAAGCAATTCAGTGTTTGTCCTGATACAAAGTGTTATGTTAGGGGCAAATCCAATATAACACTTTACTTAGTGCCACTCTACATTTTTTCAAGCATAATAGTGTCTGCATCATGTTATGGGTTCAGCGGCGATTTTAGCATTTCTAAATCTTGGTGGGGCAAACTCCCCAAAGCCACTACACAACACAACACTAAACAAGACAAGAATTGCACTATAATAGTGACACACGGTGCCCACAAACTGTTAGGGCCTACATAAAGCTGTCCCCAACAGCAGTCCCAACACCTTACCACTACTACACCTGACTATAAGCGGAGCCTTGTCTGGCAGCAAAACAGTTCATTCAGCCTCATTTACTGCCTTTAAAAAAAGATAGCTGATTTGGCTGACTTGCTTAAACGAATATGGTTTCCACTGACAATTGAGATGTACAAACTATGGCATAATTGGATGACGAGTAGATAAGAGGAAATCTGCAATTTCGATTAAGACATTAATGAGCGAGCTAGGATGGACATTGTCAATATAACTATTTGTTCAGCACTTTTGAAATGTACAGCGACAGAATTCAGAACATGGCCATTCTTACAGTATTCACCCTGTACACCAAGTCAGAACCATAGGATAAATAAAGGGGGCAAATAAGCAGACAATGAAACTATTACAATATTCAATGATAGCATTTCTCTAAAACAGGCTATAGGCTACATGTGTATCACCAAGTCAGAAGCGTAGGCTAAATGATGAGGGAAAAGAGACCAAATTATTAGGGTGAGGCACATGGGCTACTAACAGCTTACTACACAACATACACGTAGTATTACTTTCTTAGCTACAGTATACATATCTCCCTGGCATATTACATAATTTATGCAGCAGCATAAAATGCATTTTGGACTCACCTTGTTGTGATGTGCTCACTTGAACAGGAAGGTGGCAGGGCAGTCCTTTATTTATACTTTATTTAACTAGGCAAGTAAGTTAAGAACAAATTCTTTACAATGATGGCCTACCCCGGACGACGCTGGGCCAATTGTGCACCGCCCTATGGGACTCCCAATCACAGCCAAATGTGTTACAGCCTGGATTCAAACCAGGGACGGTAGTGATGCCTTGTGCACTGAGATGCAGTGCCTTAGACCACTGCGCCACTTGGCTGGCATTCTGGCATTATCTGGATTTATGGTGCTTTCAAGACAACTGGGAATTCTGAAAAAAAAACAGGTCAAATCATAAAGACGTCAGGAATCTTCAAGTCTGAGCTATAGAAAGCGGCATGAATTGTCGACTTGCAATTCTGAGTTGGATGACCGTTCAAAACTTATTTTCCCAGTCGGAGCTGGTTTTTTCCCGAGTTCCCAGTTGTCTTGAACCCACTGAAGTCTGAGCTTTCCCAGTTCAGAGTTTCCAGTAGTTTTGAGCGCGGCAGAAGTCATGCTGGATTTACAGCAAGGCCAATGTTGAATGTTTATCCCTTTTAAGCTTGGAAAAGAGACCCTTAAACCCAGACTTGGACCAAACACCCACTCAACTGAATAGCAGGCTAGTGATTGATTTACAATGCTTGCAGTTAGCCACTGATAACTTCCAAACCACTCATTGTTCAATTTGCAATTTCCAACTTGTTGTGTAATGTTTATGTCCAATATCTGACGAGCACCGATACATTTTATATATAATTTATCTTGATTATTTCTCTTCATATGACAAGGACAAGAACTGCCACGCTGCTGAGTTTTTCACTCTCAATCACATGGACTGGGAAATGATCCGGGCAGCCTCAGAGAATAACATTGATTAATACGCTGACTCTGTGAGTGAGTTTATAAGGAAGTGCATTGGAGGTGTTGTACCCACTGTGACTGTAAAACCTACCCTAACCAGAAACCGTGGATAGATGACTGAAAGCGCAAACCACCGCATTTAACCATGGAAAGATGACTGGGAATATGGCCGAATATAAACAGTGTATTTATTCCCTCCGCAAGACAATCAAACAAGCGAAATGTTGGTATAGGGAAAAAGTGGAGTCGCCATTCAATGGCTCAGACACAAGACATATGTCGCAGGGTCTACAGGCAATTATGGACTACAAAAAGAAAAAACAGCCACGTCACAGACATAGACGTCTTGCTTCCAGACAACTAAACACCTTCTTTGCCCACTTTGAGGATAATATAGTGCCACCGACGTGGCTACCAAACCCTGTGGGCCCCCCTTCTCCGTGGCTGATGTAAGTAAGTGTCACGTTCTGACCTCTATTTCCGTTGTTTTATATTTATTTAGTATGGTCAGGGCGTGAGTTGGGTGGGCAGTCTACGTTTGTTTTTCTATGTTTTGGGGCATTTCTATGTTTTCGGCCTAGTATGGTTCTCAATCAGAGGCAGGTGTCATTAGTTGTCTCTGATTGAGAATCATACTTAGGTAGCCTGGGTTTCACTGTGTGTTGGTGGGTGAGTGTTCCTGTCACTGTGTTTGTTGTCACAGGATAGGCTGTATAGGTTTTTTCACGTTCCGTTTGTTGTTTTGTAGATAAGTTATTTCATGTATCGTTCATTTTCCATTAAAGAACATGAGTAACCACCACGCTGCTTTTTGGTCCGCTTCTCTTCCTACAGACGAACGTCGTTACTGAATCACGACGAACGTCGTTACAGAATCACCCACCAAATAAGGACCAAGCGGCGTGGTAAACAGAGGCAGCAGCAACAGCAGCAGCAGGAGAAGCGACTGGTGCAGCAGGAGCAGCAGCAGGAGGAGCAACAGCAGCAGGAGAAGAAGCGACTGGTGCAGCAGGAGCAACAGCAGCAGCAGCAAAAGCAGCAGCAGGAGGAGCAACAGCAGCAGCAGGAGAAGCGACTGGTGCAGCAGGAGCAACAGCAGCAGCAGCGAAAGCAGCAGCAGGAGGAGCAACAGCAGCAGCAGCAAAAGCAGCAGTGGGAGAGGCTGCACTACTTGGAGAGATGGACTTGGGAGGAAATTCTAGACGGGAAAGGACCCTGGTCAGAGCCAGGAGAATATTGCCGCCCCAAGGCCGAGCTGGAGGCAGCAAAAGCAGAGAGGCGGCATTATGAGGAACTAGCACGGCAGAGCGGATGGAAGCCCGAGAGTCAGCCCCAAAAATGTATTGGGGGGGGGCTAACAGGGAGTATGGCTACGCCAGGTAGGAGACCTGAGCCAACTTCCTGTGGTTACCGGGGGGCTAGAGAGACCGGGCAGGCAACGTGTTATGCGGTGGAGCGCACGGTGTCCCCAGTGCGGGTGCACAGCCCGGTGCGGTACATTCCAACTCCGCGTATCGGCCTGGCTAGAGTGGGCATCGAGCCAAGTGCCATGAAACCGTCTCTACGCATCTGGTCTCCAGTGCGTCTCCTTGGGCCGGCTTACATGGCACCAGCCTTGCGCACGGTGTCCCCGGTTCGCCTGCATAGCCCAGTGCGGGCTATTCCACCTCCCCGCACTGGCAGGGCGACCGGGACCATTCAACCGGGTAAGGTTGGGCAGGCTCGGTGCTCAAGAGCTCCAGTGCGCCTGCACGGCCCGGTCTATCCGTCACCACCTCCACGCACCAGCCCTCCGGTGGCAGCCCCCCGTACCAGGCTGTCTCTCCGGCCCATCCTTACAGGGGCTTCCTCCTCTCCAGCGCTGCCGGAGCCTCCCGCCTGTCCGGCGCCGCTGCCGGAGCCTCCCGCCTGTCCGGCGCCGCTGCCGGAGCCTCCCGCCTGTCCGGCGCCTCTGCCGGAGCCTCCCGCCTGTCCGGCGCCGCTGCCGGAGTCTCCCGCCTCTCCGGCGCTACCAGGGCCTTCCTCTTCTCCAGCGTTGCCGGAGCTTCCCGTCTGCCCAGCGCCATCTGAGCCTCCCGTCTGCCCAGCGCCATCTGAGCCTCCCGTCTGCCCAGCGCCATCTGAGCCTCCCGTCTGCCCAGCGCCGCCAGTGCCGCCCGTCTGCCCAGCGCCGCCAGTGCTGCCCGTCTGCCAGGAGCCGCCAGTGCCGCCCGTCTGCCAGGAGCCGCCAGTGCCGCCCGTCAGCCAGGGGCCGCCAGTGCCGCCCGTCAGCCAGGGGCCGCCAGTGCCGCCCGTCAGCCAGGGGCCGCCAGTGCCGCCAGTCAGCCAGGGGCCGCCAGTGCCGCCAGTCAGCCAGGGGCCGCCAGTGCCACCAGTCAGCCAGGGGCCGCCAGTGCCGCCAGGCAACCAGGGGCCGCCAGTCAGCCAGGGGCCGCCAGTGCCGCCAGTCAGCAAGGGGCCGCCCGAGCAGCTGCCCCTCTGTCCCGAGCTGCTATCGCCCCTCTGTCCCGAGCAGCTGCCCCTCTGTCCCGAGCAGCTGCCCCTCTGTCCCGAGCAGCTGCCCCTCTGTCCCGAGCAGCTGCCCCTCTGTCCCGAGCAGCTGCCCCTCTGTCCCGAGCAGCTGCCGCCCCTCTGTCCCGAGCAGCTGCCGCTCCTCTGTCCCGAGCAGCTGCCGCCCCTCTGTCCCGAGCAGCTGCCGCCCCTCTGTCCCGAGCAGCTGCCGCCCCTCTGTCCCGAGCAGCTGCCGCCCCTCTGTCCCGAGCTGCTGCCGCCCCTCTGTCCCGAGCAGCTGCCGCCCCTCTGTCCCGAGCTGCTGCCGCCCCTCTGTCCCGAGCTGCTGCCGCCCCTCTGTCCCGAGCTGCTGCCGCCCCTCTGTCCCGAGCTGCTGCCGCCCCTCTGTCCCGAGCAGCTGCCCCTCTGTCCCGAGCAGTTGTCCCTCTGTCCCGAGCAGCTGCTTCACCTCTGTCCCGAGCTGCCCCTCTGTCCCAAGCAGCCCCTCTGTCCAGTGGGGTCATTGAGAGGGGTGGTCATGGTGAGTAAGCCACGGAGGCGGACAATAAGGCGGACTAAGACAATGGTGAAGTGGGGTCCGCGTCCCGCGCTAGAGCCGCCACCGCGGACAGACGCCCACCCAGACCCTCCCCTATAGGTCAAGGTTTTGCGGCCGGAGTCCGCACCTTTGGGGGGGGGGGTACTGTCACGTTCTGACCTCTATTTCCGTTGTTTTGTATTTATTTAGTATGGTCAGGGCGTGAGTTGGGTGGGCAGTCTACGTTTGTTTTTCTATGTTTTGGGGCATTTCTATGTTTTCGGCCTAGTATGGTTCTCAATCAGAGGCAGGTGTCATTAGTTGTCTCTGACTGAGAATCATACTTAGGGAGCCTGGGTTTCACTGTGTGTTGGTGGGTGAGTGTTCCTGTCACTGTGTTTGTTGTCACAGGATAGGCTGTATAGGTTTTTTCATGTTCCGTTTGTTGTTTTGTAGATAAGTTATTTCATGTATCGTTCATTTTCCATTAAAGAACATGAGTAACCACCACGCTGCTTTTTGGTCCGCTTCTCCTCCTACAGACGAACGTCGTTACAGTAAGACATTTAAACTTGTTGACCCTCGCAAGGATGCTGGCCCATACGGCATCCCTAGCCGCGTCCTCAGAGCATGCACAGACCAGCTGGCTGGTGTGTTTACAGACATATTCAATCGCTCCCTATCCCAGTCTGCTGTCCCCACTTGCTTCAAGCCACCATTGTTCCTGTACCGAAGAAGGCAAACATAACTGAACTAAATGACTATCACCCCGTAGCTCTCACTTCTGTCATCATGAACTGCTTTAATAGAATAGTCAAGGATCATATCACCTCTACCTTACCTGCCACCCTAGACCAACTTCAGTTTGCATACCGCTGCAACAGGTCCACAGACGATGCAATCGCCATCACACTGCACACTGCCCTATCCCATATGGACAAGATGAATACCTATGTAAGAATGCTGTTCATTGACTACAGATCAACATTCAACACCATAGTACCCTCCAAGCTCATCATTAGGCTTGAGGCCCTGGATCTCAACCCTGCCCTGTGCAATTGGGTCCTGGACTTTCTGACGGGCCACCCCCAGGTGGTGAAGGTAGGAAACAACATCGCCACTTCGCTGATCCTCAACCCTGGGGCCCCACAAGGGTGTGTGGTCAGCCCCCTCCTGTACTCCCTGTTCACCGATGACTGCGTGGCCATGCATGCCTCCAACTCAATCACAAAGTTTGCAGATGACACAACAGTAGTGGGCTTGATTACCAACAATGACGAGACAGCCTTACAGGGAGGATGTGAGTGCACTCGGAGTGTGGTGTCAGGAAAACAACCTCTCACTCAACGTCAACACAAAAGAGATGATCATGGACTTCAGAAAACAGCAGAGGGAGCACCCCCTTATCCACATCGACGGGACAGTAGTGGAGAAGGTGGAAAGTTTTAAGTTCCTTGGCATACACATCACAGACAAACTGAAATGGTCCACGCACAGAGATAGTGTGTTGAAAAATGTGCAACAGCGCCTCTTCAACCTCAGGAGGCTGAAGAAATTTGTCTTGTCACCTAAAACCCTGACAAACTTTTACAGATGCACAATTGAGAGCATCGTTCTGGGATGTATCACTGCCTGGTACGGCAACTGTACCACCCTCAACTGCAGGGCTCGCCAGAGGGTGGTGCAGTCTGCCGAACGCATCACTGGTGGCAAACTACTTGCCCTCCGGGACACCTACAGCACCCAATGTCACAGGAAGACCAAAAATATCATCAAGGACATCAACCACCCAAGCCACTGCCTGTTCACCTACCATTCAGAAGGCGAGGTCAGTACAGGTGCATCAAAGCTGGGAACGAGAGACTGAAAAACAGCTTCTATCTCAAAGCAATCACTAACTCAGAGAGGCTGCTACCTACATACAGACTCAAAACATTAGCCACTTTAATAAATGGATCACTAGTCACTTTAAATAATGCCACTTGCATATCTTTCATTACTCATCTCATATGTATACTGTATCTTATACCATCTATTGCATCTTGCCTATGCTGCTCGGTCATCCATATGGACATATTCTTATTCCATCCCTTTAGATTTGTGGTTGTTGGGGAATTGGTAGATTACTGCACGGTCGGAACTAGAAGCACAAGCATTTCGCTACATTCGCTACACTCGCATTAACATATGCTAACCAATAACATTTGATTTGATTTCTAAATTCTAAAAACTTTACCGGTGTCCGGCTTTTACTTTTCTCCAACAAACCTGCTCAATGTTGTCTGAAGGTACATTATTTTATCTTCATTTAACTAGGCAAGTCAGTTAAGAACAAATTCTTATTCAATTAAATTCTTATTTACAATGACATTGGGTAAACTGCCTGTTCAGGGGCAGAACGACAGATTTGTACCTTGTCAGCTCGGGGATTTGAACTTGCAACTTTCCGGTTGCTAGTCCAATGCTCTAACCACTAGGCTACCCTGCCACCCCAGAAACAGGCCGTGAAATCTCAGACAAATGGATTCAATGAAATGAAGTCTAGGGATACTGTCCTTTCCAAAGTCTTGTCAGTCATATCACACTTCCAGCACAAACTTCTCTTTTCTTTCCCAAAAACATGCTGGGAGGCCGTGGGTGCACTTATGGGATGCAAAGGAAACACATTAAGTAGAATTCTGCTGATGCCAGAAGTTTCCAACACCAGATTGATCCAGATTGATTCACCTCTAGTACTTATGGAGGGGACACTTCACACAATAAAATAATGGAGTCACGCTTCCATTCCACTTTCCCTCAGACTAAAACTGAAACTGCCAATTCAAACTGTCTAGAGTTGCATTTGGCATACAAAATTACACACAGTCAGCAAGATTTAATGCATTAAACAAGATAGTGTCTAATACTTGAGATAAGTGTGACACGATAGTGCTTCAATGTCTCTTCTCACTTTCAAACATAGTCTAGGGCCCCTTGCCCAATCACCAGTAATGGAACTACCCTTGAGAGCAGCCCATTGAATAAGTGCAATATCTTGTCAACGAATCACTAATTCCATAGGCTTTTATCCATGGAGAGAGATATAGAACCTCCCTGTAACAGTATCCTTGAAAAGGAGGACTGCCCTGCCTTGTAGCTAGTAGAATACACAGCCAGTGTTGTTGTCTGGCCAGGTCCAGGTTTACCAAAAGCATCTTAAGGCTAGGTTCATCATTTGAACCTTCGTAGGAGCATCGTTTAATATCTGAGTGGTTTCCCAAAACCATCGTTATTAATGTTGCACTTGAAAACACTCGTAATCTAACGCCTGCCTCAGACCACTTGTAGAACAGCAAAGTGTGTCGTAAGATGCTTTGTTTGCTCTCCCGCATCACTTTATACACAAGATATCTGCTGTCCCTGATTGAGAACCATACCTGGCCAAAAACAAAGAAATACTAACATAGAAAAAAGAACATAGAATGCCCACCCTAGTCACACCCTGGCCTGACCAAAATAGAGAATAAAAAGCCTCTCTATGGCCAGGGCGTGACACCTATTTTAATCATATTGAAATACATTTAATGTTCAATCAATTGAGTTTTATTTTGCTACTTGTAGGCCACTGTCTAATTTGTCTCAATATATTTCATGATGTGTAGCCTTACATGTGCGCAATGATGTGCCAAATCTGTGATTCAGTGAATTTTTATTGAGTAATCATTAGAATAAGCCCCCTCAATATTTGCAGCCAGGTGATATTATCTCTCCAGGAGCTGATCAGCGTTTTGAAATAATTATAATGTTAAGGAAAGATCTGAATTGAGAAAGCTGATCCGAGAGCAGCGCTCCCTTTCTTTTGATCCTATCAGTACCGACATATTCTCTAACGACGCACTTAGCTACCTTTCTCTCTGCATGGTGTTTTGGGAAACGCATGTTACATCTTCGGCCGTTGTAGGAAAGATGCATCCTTAAAACACCTAAATTCCATCTCTATTGGGAAACCGGGCCCTGGCCTGTTATCATTACGTGGGGCTGAAGTGTGAGGGGTACTGCGTGGGAGTATGAATATAACATTTAGCTATGGGCTAGGGGAGAGCCCAGCACAGGATGGTACGGAAGGTCTCCTTGGCTTCTCTGAGTGAACACATGACCAGAGATGATACACATTGCACAACACGCAACGGTTGTGGCTCTAATGGTTTTAACTAGCTTCATGTTCCTACTGCCATGATCTCTGATCTGGCAGAACATAATGATAGGTGAAAGAACAAGTTGGAAACCTATCCAGTCCTTTCAGTGCTGATGGAGAAAAGGTGACTTGGAAAGGAAGCAATTGCAAAGTTTTGAGACACAGCCAAGATAATATCTCAGACTGGGGAATCTTTCTCTGCTCTGGTCTAAGGATCAAAAGTCACCTAGAATGCCACATGTGGATTGTGGAATGGAACATAGCGTTGAATTGGAATGTCCATCCGTTCTACAAACTCTAATTCTATGGGGAGAAACAATGTTCATAGTGCCTAGCTCTAATTCTAGAAAAGATCTGCAAGGCTAAGCTACTCTGTACTTCTTTCCAATTGGCATCTTTTGAATGACAGTGTAGTTAGTATAGAGAGACATCCAAGTTGCCATACCCAGATAATCCTGGTGTGTTTTAGTGTAACCGTATCCTGAGTGCTCAGAGTATCCCCTTAATGTACCTTCAGCGCTGTGCCACTGGCTCAGGGTGAACAGACAGGACTGCTGGAATACGAATAATTTCCTCACTGTATTTAACTAACATTGAATCAGGAGTGTGTGTGATGTGGAAAGCAGACCTGTGGGAGTGTGTGAGTACAAGTATACAAAAGTAGTGCACTGGGCCTGTTCTAGTCCTGTATTAGCAGACCCTCGTCAATGAAAGAAATCACAACCCCCACAACAGTTTCACATGGCTATGAAACCATGTCACAGTATGCTACTATAAGTATTCAGTTGTGCACAAGTCCTATCATTTCATCTGTGTCCAAAATCCGTTATGTTGTGAGCCCTGAGCTGCCAACTGTTACTAATATGACAAACTCAACCTCTTCTCCAAACTGATTGAGTGGTGAAAAGGCCAGCAACTACCCCTCTATTGTAGAAACCGGGCAGAGTATTAACTTAACCTCTCCAGCACGTTGCCCTGGGGATCATTCTTAGGCTGGTGGCGGGGTGCAGCCTAACTGTCTGGAGCAGTGGAAACGCGTTCTCTGGAGTGATGAATTACGCTTCACCATCTGGCAGTCCAACGGACAAATGTGTGATTGGCGGATGCCAGGAGAATGCTACCTGCCTTAATGCATAGTGCCAACTGTAAAGTTTGGTGGAGGAGGAATAATGGTCTGGGGCTGTTTTTCATGGTTCGGGCTAGGCCCCTTAGTTCCAGTGAAGGGAAATCTTAACGATACAGCATACAATTACATTCTAGAGCCCTGACCTCAACCCCATTGACCTTTGGAATGAATTGGAACACCTGCAAGCCAGGCCTAAATGCCCAACATCAGTGCTCCCGCAGAAATTATATATTTTTTACACATATTTTATAAAATATGTATACAGTGCATTCGGAAAGAATTCAGACCCCTTGACTTTTTTCACATTTTGTCAAAAAATATATGTATATTTTTTAAATCCTCATCAATATACACACAGTACCCCATAATGACAAAGTAAAAATAGATTTTTAGATATTTTTTTGCCAATGTATTAAAAATAAAAAACAAAAATACCTAATTTACACAAGTATTCAGACCCTTTGCTATGAGACTCAAAATTCAGCTCAGGTGCATCCTGTTTCCATTGATCATCCTTCAGATGTTTCTACAACTTGATTCGGGTCCACCTGTGGTAAATTCAATTGATTGGACATGATTTGGAAAGGCACGCACCTGTCTATATAAGGTCCCACAGCTGACAGTGCATGTCAGAGCAAAAACCAAGCCATGATGTTGTAGGAATTGTCCGTAGAGCTCAGAGACAGGATTGTGTCCAGGCACAGATCTGGGGAAGGGTACCAAAACATTTCTGCAGCATTGAAGGTCTCCAAGAACACAGTGGCCTCCTTCATTCTTCAATGGAAGAAGTTTGGAACCACCGTGACTCTTCCTAGAGCTAGTGGCCTGGCCAAACTGAGCAATCAGGGGAGAAGGGTCAGGGAGGTGACCAAAAATAGTCACTCTGACAGAGCTCTAGAGTTCCTCTGTGGAGATGGGGACTTCTTCACAACAATATCTCGGACCTGCCTGGTGTGTTCCTTGTTCTTCATGATGCTCTGTGCGCTTTTAACGATTGAGCCATGAGTTATTATTTATTGAGGCTAGGGGTTCCGTGGCTAAAGCAAATAAATAACTGGACAAAGGGCATCCCTATCTTGTCCCTCTTGATAACTTAAATGGTTCAGAGATTTGTCGATTTGTTCTTTATAGAAAACTCTTCTTATGACAGTCACCAAATATGTGACCGACCAGCTCGAAAGCAGTCTTATATAGAAACATTAGATTTTTTTTAGAGACTCGGAGCTAGAAAATGCTACATCATACACTACAGTCGAGGAACAATGGGGAAAGTAATTCTGCTTTGAAAGTTGATAAACTTGTAACCCCACTTTTGAAAAGATGGCCCTTGATTGTTTTGGTACACCTACTGGAGAGCTCTCCTTTGTCTACACCCATTCAGCATTGTTCATACTCTCTTAAGCCTTAGCCTCACCCATCTCTTTAAGTATGCACATGTGAGGCCATGTACTAAACAACCAAAGATTTCAAGACTAAAGGCTAGTTTATACTATGTCTATTGATAGTTGTCACAGTAACCTGAACATTCTATTGTCGTCCGACATCAAACTTGTCGTTGTCATTATGAAAAAGTATTAACACAAAAATTACAGGCTGCATGACATCAACAGCCAGGTCGTCCAAAATAGCGTAACTGGTGTATTTTAACACCAATTAACCCACCTGTTTTAAAATAAATGTATTATATGTCAATCTAGAAAACCAGGCAACTAAAAGCAACTTTCTAAACAAAGTTTTGGTTAGTTTCTAGCTTGTTAGCTAGCTAGCTGACGTTAAGTTAGCTGGCTAGCCAGTTCAAATAATGACCATTTCATATAGCTGACAACGTCTTCACTTTTGCTCATTTGTATTAATTGTTACAGGAAAATAAACTCACAACAAGATCATTATTTATCATAAGTTCATGGCGAGCCAATTACAGAAAATAGCTTATGTTTGTGAGTGATACAGAAGGTGTGAGTGCTACAGAAAGTGTAAATGTTACAGGGCAATGGTTACTTGCATAGTTTGTTTAGACATGTAGCTAGCTGGATAACTAGCTAAACAATGAGCCATAATCCCAACTCATAACGTTACTGTCCTGCAACCAGGTTAAATTTTTTAGCTAGCTAGCTAACATTAGGCTATAACTTGTGTACAAATGGCTCTGAGATACAAATAATATTACTACACAGATCATACACAACGTTAGCTAGCAAGTCAGCCAGCTGAGATTAGCTAGCTACAGTAGCTAACAGTACGCTTCAACTAAAAATGACTTTCTGACAAAATTAAACATTTATAATATCTGAATGTAGCAGGCTGCTTTTCCTTCACTCTGCGGTCCAACTCATCCCAAACCATCTCAATTGGGTTGAGGTCGGGTGATTGTGGGGGCCAGGTCATCTGATGCAGCACTCCATCACTCTCCTTTGTCAAATAGCCCTTACACAGCCTGGAGGTGTGTTGGGTCATTGTCCTGTTGGAAAAAAAAATGGTTGTCCCACTAAGCACAAACCAGATGGGATGGCATGTCGCAGAATGCTGTGGTAGCCATGCTGGTTATGTGTGCCTTGAATTCTAAATAAATCACAGACAGTGTCACCAGCAAACCAACCCCACGCCATTACACCTCCTCCTCGGTGCTTCATGGTGGGAACCACTCATGCAGAGATCATCCCTTCACCTAATCTGCGTCTCACAAAGACCAGGAAGCAAAAATCGCACATTTGGACTCATCAGATCAAAGGGCAGATTTCCACCGGTCTGCATTTTTGCTATTTCGATATTTGCCTCATGACTCCTGCATGCTTTGTTGACTACAAACTTTCTTTACCCAAACGTGGGACAGACTATGTTTGTTCGCACACTTGGGACTCTATTGGTTACACAGTCTTTTGACCTCCCATCCCATTCTAACCACCTCTCGCCGGCTTTGTATTCATGTTACCTGATGAAATTGCTGTACAATATGATCTTGTTGCCATCTGATGCACATTCAGATGTCATAAATCAGCACTGCAGAGCACTCACTGTCCTATGCCGTGCCTTCATTGTATTACTGTTGATGATATCTGGAAATGTGCATGTACACCCTGGCCCATCTACTGTTGTTAGCCACAATTCTGACTTGTGCTCTGATATCTGCTTCACTGATTTCTGCTCTCGTAAAAGGCTTGGTTTTCGGCACATTAACACTAGAAGCTTATTTCCTAAAATTGATAAATTGAAAGTGTGGGTTCACAGCTCCAATTCAGATGTGTTGGTCATTACTGAGACATGATTAAGGAAGAGTGTTTTGAATACTGATGTTAACCTTTCTGGTTATAACCTTTTTCGGCAAGACAGATCTTGGGGGAGTGGCAATCTTTACCAAGGATCACCTTCAGTGCTCGGTTGTCTCCACCAAGTCTGTCCTCAAACAATTTGATTGGCTGGTTTTAAGTATTAAACTTTCAAATAGCTCTTTGTTGACTGTTGCTGGGTGCTATCGTCCTCCATCACCACCGGCCTCTACTCTACCTGCCCTAAGCTTTCTCCTGGCCCCTTTACACTAAGTCTGAATTTGTCCTGCTAGGTGACCTAAACTGGGACATGCTTAAACCACCTGACCAAGTCCTAAAGCAATGGGACTCCCTAACACTCAGAAAAGGCTACTCTTCTTGATGTTATCCTCACAAATAATCTTGATAGGTATCAGTCTGCCGTTTTCTGTAATGACTTTAGTGATCACTGTTTTACATTCTGTTTTCGTAATGGCTGCTCAGTGAAACGACTACTGATTTGTCATTGGCGCTTGCTAAAAATCTTGAATGAGCAAGCCTTCCTTCATGAACTGGCCTCTGTAAAATGGTTTAGAATCAGCTTGATCCCCTCTGTCGAAGACGCGTGGACCTTCTTTTTTTATATTTTTAGTGGTATTGTTAACAAACACGCCCTCATAAAGAAAATGAGAATTAAAGAAAGGTTCAGCCCCTGGTTCAACCGTGATCTTGCAGAGTTACTCCACCTCAAGAATTGCATTTGGAGAAAGGCTCGGCTGACTGGCTCTCGTTCAGGCAAAGGAAAAATAAGTGCACTCAGGCTATCCGAAAGGACAAAGTTAGTTACTTTAAGGAGCAGTTCTCTCTCTGTGGGTCTAACCCCAAGAAGTTCTGGAAAACGGTTGAAGACCTTGAGAATAAACCCTCCTCTTCACAGCTGCCCATGTCCCTTAAAGTTGATGGTTTGGTTGTTACTGACAAGAAGCAGATGGCTGAGCTCTTTAATCAAGTCAGGATTCCTATTTGACTCCGCCATGCCTCCGTACCAGTCCAACATTTCCTCATCTCCCACCACTTCTAATGCAACTAGCTCCAATGCTCCTCCCTCTTTTTTTCCGCTGCCCCGCTACAACATTTCTCCCTGCAGGCGGTCGCTGAGTCTGAGGTGCTAAAGGAGCTCCAGACACTTGACCCCCAAAAAACATCTGGGTCAGATGGTTTAGACCCTTTCTTCTTTAAGGTTACTGCCCCTATAATCGGCAAGCCTATCTCCAACCTTTTTTAACCTGTCTCTCCTTTCTGGGGAGGTTGCCATTGCATAGAAGGCAGGCACGATTTGTCCTTTATTTAAAGGGGGGGATAAAGCTGATACTAATTATTATAGGCCTATTTCTATTTTGCCCTGATTATCAAAAGTGTTGAAAAAAACTTGTCAATAATCAACTGACTGGCTTTCATGATGTCGATTAGTATTCTCTCTGGTATGCAATCTGGTTTCCGCTCAGGTTATGGATGTGTTACTGCAACCTTAAAGGTCCACAATGATGTCACCATTGCCCTTTACTCTAAGCAATGTTGTGCTGCTATTTTTATTGACTTGGCCAAACCTTTTGATATGGAAGACCATTCCATTCTTGTGGGCCGGCTAAGGAGTATTGGTGTCTCTGAGGGGTGTCTCTGACAGGTGTCTGGTGTCTCTGACAGGCCACTGCCTGTCACCAAGGGAGTATCCCAAGACTCAATCCTAGGCCTCACGCTCTTCTTGATTTACATCAACAACACAGCTCAGGCAGTAGGAAGCTCTCTCATCCATTTATATGCAGATGATACAGCCTTATACTCAGCTGGCCTCCCCGGATTTTGTGTTAAATGCTCTACAACAAGCTTTCTCTACCCTTAACCTTGTTCTGAACACCTCCAAAACAAAGGACATGTGGTTTGGTAAAAATAATGCCTCTCTCCCCACAGGTGTGATTACTACCTCTGAGGGTTTAGAGCTTGAGGTAGTCACCTCATACAAGTACTTTGGAGTATGGCCAGACAGTACACTGTCCTTCTCTTAGCACATATCAAAGCTGCAGGCTAAAGTTAAATCTAGACTTGGTTTCCTCTATCGTAATCGCTCCTCTTTCACCCCAGCTGCCATACTAACCCTGATTCAGATGACCATCCTTCCCATGCTAAATTACGGAGACATCATTTATAGATCAGCAGGTAAGGGTGTGCTCGAGCGGCTAGATATTCCTTACCATTTAGCCATCAGATTTGCAACTAATGCTCCTTATAGGACTCCTCACTGCACTCTACAGTATACTCCTCTGTAAACTGGTCATCTCTGTATACTGTCGCAAGACCCACTGGTTGATGCTAATTTATAAAACCCTCTTAGGCCTCACTCCCCCCTATCTGAGATATCTACTGCAGCCCTCATCCTCCACATACAACACCCGTTCTGCCAGTCACATCCTGTTAAAGGTCCCCAAAGCACACACATCCCTGGGTCACTCATCTTTTCAGTTCACTGCAGCTAACGACTGGAATGAGCTGCAACAAACACATAAACTGGACAGTTTTATCTCAATCTCTTCATTCAAAGACTCGATCATGGACACTCTTACTGACAGTTGTGGCTGCTTTGCGTGATGTATTGTTGTCCCTAACTTCTTGCCCTTTGTGCTGTTGTCTGTGCCTAATAATGTTTGTACCCTGTTTTGTGCCGCTACCATGTTGTGTTGCTAACATGTTGTTGTTGTCATGTTGTGTTGCTACTATACTGTGTTGTCATGTGTTGCTGGCGTGATATGTTGTTGTCTTAGGTCTCTCTTTATGTAGTGTTGTGTTGTCTCTCTTGTCATGATGTATGTTTTGTCCTATATTTATATTTTATTTTTAATCCCAGCCCCCTACCAAAAGGCCTTTTGGTAGGCTGTCATTGTAAATAAGAATTTGTTCTTAACTGACTTGCCTAGTTAAATAAATAAAAATATGGACTTGGTCTTTTACCACCCCTACCTTGTCACAACACAACTGATTGGCTCAAACGCATTAAGAAGGAAAGAAATTCCACAAACTAACTTTTACAAGGCACACCTGTTAATTTAAATGCATTCCAGGTGTCTACCTCGTGAAGCTGTTTGAGAGAATGCCAAAAGTGTGCAAAGCTGTCATCATTGCAGCAGGTGGCTACTTTGAAGAATCTCAAATATAAAATATATTTTTGGTTACCACGTGATTCCATATGTTTATAAATCCTCTATGACAACAAAATCATAAACAACAGAGTAGGACTGGCTAATAAGTCCATAGTTTTGGGGTTATGCTCAGGTAAAACAATTTGGCTAATCTATACTTCCATATTTCCAAGTCCTGGTCTTGAAGATCAAGGTGTATAACATTTTATTGGAATGACTGGAATTCTGATAGACTTTGGTTTTTAATGTAAAGATATAATTTTGTCATATTATATGGAGTAGAAAGCGATAGGTTAGAAGAAGCCTATATAACCAATCCATAAATTAACATTTTACATCCATATATGGCCAGTTAGGTGAACTTTAACATTGATTTATCCTGCCACAGATGTCATTCAATTGGTAACATACATTTTTGTCTTCTTCTAATGCCTCTTAAGGGGAAAGTAATTTAAAAGTAACTGAATGTACTCAGATTACGTTACCGAGTTTGTGTAATCCAAAAGTTATGTTACTGATTACAATTCTGGACAGGTAACTAGTAACTGTAACGGATTACATTTAGAAAGTAACCTACCCAACCCTGGTAATAGCTGAAGTATATAGTGTTGGGTCATCGGCTTACATAGACACTGGCTTTACTGAAAGCAAGTAGCATGTCGTTAGTAAAGATTGAAAAGAGTAAAGGGCCTAGCCCTGGGGAATTCCTGATTCTACCTGGATTATGTTGGAGAGGCTTCCATTTAAGAACACCCTCTGTGTTCTGTTAGACACGTAACTCTTCATCCACAATATAGCAGGGGATGTAAAGCCAAAACACATACATTTTCCCAGCAGCAGATCATGACCGATAATGTCAAAAGCTGCACTGAAGTCTGACAAAACAGCCCCCCATCAATTTCTCTCAGCCAATCATCAGTCATTTGTGTAGGTGCTGTGCATGTTGAATGTCCTTCCCTATAAGCGTGCTAAAAGTCTGTTGTCAATTTGTTTGTTTACTAGGGGTTGGTAACAGGCTTATTGTCGGCTATTTGAACCAGTAAAGTGGGCTTTACTATTCTTAGGAAGCGGAATTACTTTTTCTTCTCTCCAGCCCCGAGGGCACACACTTTCTAGTAAGCTTAAATTGAAGATATGGCAAATAGGATGATAATATCGTCCGCTATTATCCTCAGTAATTTTCTGTCCAAGTTGTCAGACCCAGGTGGCTTGTCATTGTCATTGACCCAGGTGGCTTGTCAATAATTTTTTCACCTCTTCCACACTCACTTAACAGAATAAAACAATTCAGTAATCGGGATCCTAATCACAGCTGTCACCCTAGTGTTTGAGCTTCCAGTTTCTCCAAGTAGGCCCAGAGTTTTCCCACTCTCCTAGCCCAGAGAGTTTTCCTGTTAGGACAAAAGTTTTCAGCACAACAGTAGGCTCCCACCCTTCAGCCATTCTAGTTTCGCTGTCTCCAGCTTTACTCAGCCCCTAGTCCGCTGCTCCGCCAGGCTTTAGGTTCTCTGCCCCACTAGGTCTGCACTCTCTGCCTTTAGTTGGTCAGCTGCCTCCAGCCTCAGTCAGCAAGCAGTCAGCTACGCGCTAAACCTCCTACCCTAGTTCTAGGCCCTCTATCTCTATCAGCCCCTTGAACTGGGGGGCCCACTGTTTCCTGACCCAGGGGGCCTGCTGTTTCCTCTGGGTGGCTGCCCTCCTCCTGCACTAAAATACCCTCTGTCCCTTGCACCTGGGAAACTTCCTGACCTCCTCTCTGGGCCCAGCCTGCCCCTGCCTACGGATCCTTAATGGGCTCCGCTCCTGCTTCACCGTGGTAGCCATTGCCTTGCAATTTAAAATACTTTGATTGCCTGAGTGGTGAGTCACCAACGTCAGCCGCAGGCAGTATCCTGCCAATGACAGTTGTGGCTAATTCATGACTCTGGCACCAGAGGGACATTTTGTTGTCGTTGTCAAGGACCATGTACAACAACCATGTACAACCATATTCCTGCATTGTGATGGCAGCATCATGTTATGGGTATGTTTGCCATTGGCAGGGACTGTGGAGTTTGTCAAGATCAAAATAAATATGAAAGTAGCAAAGTCCAGATAAAACGTTTAAAGAAACCATGCCTCCTGAATTTATTTTTGCAGGACAATTACACAAAGTTGAATGCCAAAGACACACCAGATGGCTTTCCAATAGGTGGTGTTCCTGAATGTTCCAGTCTCTGTCCTGACATAAATCGGTGTGCGAATCAAAGACAAGATTTTAATATTGCTGTCCTTCAATGACCAACAAAATTTGCTGAGCTTGAGCAATTTTGACAAAAACAATGAATATAGTGGGGTTCGAAATTATTAACACCCTTGATAAAGATGAGCAATAATGACTCAATAAAATAAATAATTCAAATACTGAGATATTGTATGATAAATTTGTGAAATTACATGATGGTATACTAATACAATTGCTCAAGTAATATATTTTTTCTCCCGAAGAGGTAGGGGTTCAAATGATTGACATCCCTAAAGATTTTTATAAATAACGTATTTGGTCCCATATTCGTTGCATGCAATGAATAGAAACTTGTGACACTCTAAGCTTGTTGGATGCATTTGCATTTCGTTTTGGTTGTGTTTCAGAGTTCAAAGATCATACCCCCATGCTAACCTCCCGTTATTGGTAATTGTGAGAGTTTAGCATGTCTTGGGGATATGATCTTTGACCTCTTTCTTACTCATCATTATTCACGATTTTTCAGGATGATCCGTAATCATGGTAGCATCCACATGGTGTTTAGAAACATATTCTAATCTCTAAAAAAGTGACACAAATTACTCATTTATTTCTATTGGGCACAAAATAAGATGAAAAACCATAACTAACTGCAAATGCATCCAAGTTTGTAGAGTCACAAGCTTGTAGTCGTTGTGTGATAGGAATATGCGACCAAATACTGAACTATAACTACTTTATAAGACTCTTTAGGGGTGTCAATCATTTTGACCCCCCTCCCTTTGACGAAAAAAAGATAACTCGTTAAACAAAATTTCTTTCTCTGAGAAATTATATTAGTAGAAAACAATTCCACAATATTATGAGCATTCAATAAAGCTCAATGTTTGAAATATTTTATGCAGTGATTATTGCTCATCTCTATGAAGGGTGTACAAATGTTCAAACCCCACTGTATGTCACACTACTTTTTATTTATTTACAAGTCATTTGGAAAATGTTCTATAATTTGTAGTGTTGAGTACATTGGTAGGGAAAAAAGTAATTTAATCCATTTTTGGGGTTAAGTTTTAAGGCAGCAAAATGTGAAGACTGTGCAAGGGGTGTGTAGACTAACTAGACACTGTATATGTGTTAAAAACATCTCTCTTCTATCACTGTCTTCAGTGCTCTAGTGCTGCTATCTGTATCCATACCACACTGTACACAAGGTCATATTGGGTTAATGTTTCTCTGTAAAACACAGGATCTGACCAGAAGGACATAAGGGTCTCAGAGGGTGACAAACTATTCAATGTGGAAATGACATCGACTTTCATGGCATCTAATGCAGTCTGTTGACCATAGGTAATGAAATGGAGGTCAGGTTTTCAAACACAAATATTAACAACTTTATTCAACCTCTAGACCTGCATTGTCGTGTCATTGGTACTGTTGTATCACCTGCAAGAACTTGAAATGAGTTTGCTCTGATTGAAAATGCCACTCCTATTTCTTTGACTAGAATCCTTGTTACATGCAAATGTATCTATTGCTACCTTAAATCCAGCAATTTCCTAATTGAATCAAAGAAATCTTTAAGTGCATTCAATGTATTAACTTTACATTTCTATTCGTAAGACACTATCGGTCTTGGCAATACATTTTTAGAGTTTTAATAATACATACACAATGGCACATTAAAAACTTGACCGGTACCTGGCTCGTACTTTCTCCAACATCCAGCAAACCTTCTCAATGTGGTCTGAAGGTACATTAGAAACAATGAAATGAAGTCTAGGGATACTGTCCTTTCCAAAGTCTTGTCAGTCATATCACACTTCCAGCACAAACTTATCTTTTCTTTCCCAAAAACATGCTGGGAGGCCGTGGGTGCACTTATGGGATGCAAAGGAAACACATTAAGTAGAATTCTACTGATGCCAGAAGTTTCCCAGACTTTATTTGAAGCAAAGACAGACAGGACTGGAGTCTGATGTTAACGGGTTCCTTCTTCCTTACATGGTGGTGTTGATCACAGAGAAACAAGCTTAAGACAGTCGGTCCACAGTCCAGGTTCAGAAAGCAACTTGTGAGAGTCCTGGAACAAGCAGACAATAGTGTCATTGGTGATCTTATAAAGAACAGTGATATAAATTAAAAACAACGTTCTGTATCCAAATGTAAAGACTTAAAAATAAACTTTGTGGCAGTACTCTAACCCATATGTACCTAGCTTGAGCTTGTCCTTGGTGGCCCAGCAGATACTGTAATGTTGGAGGAGCTGCTGCAGAAGTTCCTTCTCATCCAGAAATTCCAGACGCTCTATTCTGTATTAAAAAAAAGATGGAGAAACTAAATAAAGAGTTGGAAAAAAAATTACATTAAAAAACTTGAGCTAAACAATGTGAAACTGACAACGGAGAAATAACATGATGCCTAATGTATTGAAAAGACTTCATACAACAGGTGGGTCTAATCCTGAATGCTGATTGGTTAAAAGCGCATTCCAGCCGGTGTCTATTCCACAAGTTACCACCGGCTAAATCTTTGACGTTAAAATGCCTATTTACTCTGTTCCATCTGACTGCACAATCCACTGTCTCATCAGCCCAGCCAGGGAAGTTAGAAACTTGATCTGCACTATAAAAACGTATTAACATTATCTCATTATCTCACATTTCTTTCAGACTAACATTTAGTTTTCAACAGCGGAGATTTGTATAAACCTTGCTGTCGGTCTCTCCGAAATGTTCTAATTTAGATTCCCCACTGTCCCATAGTAATGAATGTGTAGGGGTCGGGACGAGAGAGGCAGGCAGTGTTTCTCAGCCAGTCTAAAGCAATCAGCTGGCATCATTTTATGGATATATATACAAAGAATATACAATCGAAAAAAGGTCAAATGAAACGAAGTGCAGCTAGTTTGTAGTCTTTCCTGCTTCAGTTTGAAGTTGTGTCAGCTGTGTCCTCTGAACAGTGTCCTGACAAGAGAGCACATTTTCTATGCCAGGTAAAATCGTGCCTCATTAGCTCATTGTTATGGATGTATCCAAATAAATGTCACTAGAAAACAGCTTTAACAAATGCAGCTACTGTTGTTATTCTGTCTGCACTGTTGGACGTGACTATGTTAACCAGCAAGGGATAAGAAAGTTGCCAGCAGGTATAGCAATGGAACATTTAGAACGAACGACTGGGTCGTGTCTGTAGATACAGAACGAAAAGACTGAACGACTGGGCCGCGTCTCTGGCAACCGAACCAATAGAACGAACGACCAGTCAGATTGGGTTGCAACCGTATATTTGTTTCGGGACTATATAAATAAAATACAATTTTATTGGTCACATACACATGTTTAGCAGATGTTATTGCGGTTGTAGCAAAATGCTTGTTTCTAGCTCCAACACTGCAGTAATATCTAACAATTTCACAATACGCACAAATCTAAAGGAATGGAATTAAGAATATATAAATATTTGGATGAGTAATGTGGGAGCGGCAGACTAAAATACAGTAGAATAGAATACAGTATATACACACACGAGATGAGTGATGCAAAATATGTAAACATTATAAAAGTGATTCTTGTGGAAGGATGAAATTGTATGAATCAATTTATCAAAATAACATTTTGATTGAAAACATCATTATTTGAATATGTTGTATAAAAGGAATAATGCCCTTGAAGCCAGTGTTTGGAGGATATACCGGCACGGTTTGCAGGCCCTCGACTAACAACACCCGTGCCAATATATCCTCCAAAACACTGGCTTCTCTAGCATTAACACTTAAGTGTCTTACCTTGCCACGTCGTCCTGAGGTATAACACTGTACACAGTCATCATGTCCAGAGCATCTGCATTCTCCCAGCCCGTCTTTAGGAAGCGCTCCTTCTACAAATGCAAGCATGTTTCACTTCAGGACATGTCTTGCACAAAATCAACACTTGGGATTTGTTGTTTAAATTGTCATGATTGAGTACATATATATGTTTGGGGTGACATTTGATCAAGTTTCAATACAGAATATTTACAAGCAAAGGATTTAAGTCATTATGACTGTGAAACTTTCAAAAGGAAGCGAAACTCTTGACCAAGTGACCTCATAAGTCTTCGGCCCTGAGACCTTAAGTTTGGATCCACAGACAGAGATCTGGAGACTGACACAGCTGCTGTAAATACACAATTGTAGTCTTCTAATCACACCCACTCAGCGTGTATACACCGTGTTTGCATCACAAAGTGAACCTTATCTAACTGTGCTCCATAGTCACTGCTGCCTTCAGATTTATTTAGCTAATTCTGTAACGTCACTTCTGATCTAATACAAAGGTGTTTTAAAGTGTTGTTGTAAAGTTGCTGTACGGTTGAGGGTGCTGTACCTGCGTTTCCAGTGACTGACACACCTCCACTCCAGCCAGATTACACTGACGACGCTGAAGATTCTCAATCATCACCTGGCCAAAACGATCCAGCATGTTCACCTAGAAAGAGAGAGAAATAATTAGCAGAGACTCTCAGCAATATAGATGGAATCAGCAGAGGCATTCTATCTCGCCATAGTTCAGAGTCTGATCTTGTTCATCCTTTACCTGCTCATAGTTGACAAACATGGCTGTGTGGAAGGTGACTGAGGCCCAGTTCACCAGCTTGGATGACTGATCTGGAGTCATGTAGACCAGCACACACTCTGACAGGAACAACGTAGGCAACCTAGGAGAACAAAACATCCCCAAGTTAGAAAAAGCCAGAGGATTCCTAATCAGTTCTGAATCTGTGACATAAAACACCACATCCACAGAGCCTTTGGCACAAGTGGCAGACAAAACGTATTCTAACGTCATTGAGGCTTGGCTGGTAGACCAGACCTCACAGGAAGAAGTTAATATATGCACTAAAACAATAAGCTCTCAGAAAAGCAGAACCCTTGGTTGACACTGGGCCAGTGGCTATGGCGGCTTTTCCAAGTCTCACAGGCTGAGATCAAAGGAGATGGGTCTCTTTGAAAGCACAGGTGGAAAGGATGGAAAATCAAAGAGCACCCAAGTGTATGATCGTTGTCATCAGGAACTGACTGCCAAACACTCAGCCACGTCTGGCCAAGACCATAAATACGAGTTAGGTACAGGGAAAGAACACTGTCAGCCCAAGACATCAATAGACTGCCAAACATCCTACTGCAGCGCTACAGCAAAACTGGTGATCCACTGATACGGTTGGATACTGCTACCTCAAAAATGGCTAGACTCTTGCAAAGCTGTCCAACAAAATTAAATAAAAATAGTGCAACAGTGAATTCTAGGCCAAACATATTCAATATAATGTTATTTTCACTGACTCTGGGTTGAGGTGGAACTTCTTCAGTTTGTCATCTAGGCCTGGGATGTCCCTGAGGTCAGCACCGATGATGCAGTACCTGTCTGAGTCTAGGCTGTGGCCATCTGAAACAGACACAGACAATACAAATGACTAGGTGAAATGTTACCATAAGAGACAACTACATACAAGTCTTATGTTGATTTGTATCAGCCAATGTCTTTTACTTCATTACCTAGTAATAGTGAGTCTGTGGAGTGGGTCTCAATGAGAGGTTTTGACAGTGGTGGTTTTGTCCTGAAGAGAAGGTTCACAACATTATAACTACACACTAAATTGTGTTTCTTTTTAACAGATTAGCACAATACAAGTGTAGCTGGACAGACTATTTCCAAAAGTGTTTATAGACAGGCTCTGCTTCCCTCTACAGGTCAATTTCTGACATTACTGAGACCATCAAAACAAATTAAACCCAAAACTGATGTATATGAATTATTCTAAAGAGAAAAAGTAGAACGTCTTACTTTATGTTGTGTATTTTCCTGGCAGCAATCATTGGAAAGTCAACTTCAAAGTATTTTCTAGGCATGAGGTTTTCATCCTAAAAACATACAAATGACAAATGAAAGACAATGCAAGTAAAAACCAAGACCAAGCATGAATTGTACTCTAAGATGAATGCATTTCTTTAATGGGATTATTAGACTGTACCTTTAGCCTCCAGAAAGTGGTGTCCAGCCCTGCCCCCAGGTTCACTATCTGACAGTCACACTTTGTTTTCCTGAGGAAGGCATCCAGGAGGTGGTTCATTCCCTGCACGCGGGCATAGTAACCTAACACAGGACAACAAAGATTTAGTAATACAGTATTAAGCAAGCCTTCTTCACGCCAAATTTTTTTATGAATGTGTTTTTGTCTCTGGCCAACATTGACTTGCCTCGGTTAATTTCTGGAGCTTTTCGTTCCCCTACCGACCTCACAAAATACTGGACATAGGGGTCCGTCCAGTAGCCTTTACTGGTTGCATATCTGAAAATCAAACAAATGGTAAGTACTGCATGTCCAAATGCAGTATAAAAAAATACTACACTCCCATTTATGAAATAAGTCTTATTGAATATGGTTGTGTCATTTACTGGGTAAAATCTGAATAAATACTAATGGCAAGCTGATTATTTATTCCACCACTATGTGGTTCAATAGATACACTTTTCATGTTGCTGGTAAGCAGGTGGCTACAACTGGGGGAGGCAATTGACGTGTTGCAAACGCACAGCAACCATGTTGCAATTCTGATCACCTAGCTAAGCAGCAGCTTGTACATGTTATGAATCTAGCTAGCTAGCTACCTTTTGCATGTCGTTGCATCGTCACAAGTCGACCTCACTGCTTCGTCGGCAGTGTCTAAATCTGTGAAGGGTTGTCGGGCAGCCATCTAACAGTTTCACACCTCATACAAAAGTCCCTGTTGTTGATATTTAAAAAGAAAACGGTATTCTCTGCAACACCAAATGCATCAGCTGTTCCAATGTGGCTAACGTTAGCTAGTTGCTAACACTGTATAACTTTGACCGTAGCATTGAAGCCAGGCAAAACAACTTGACCAACCGGTCGGTGAAACTCTATAGTAGATGGACGAATTGATATAAGAAGCAGTTAAATAATTTAACTACCGTCACATAACATATGCAAGAAATTCTGTTAAATTGGCATTATTTAGATACCACTGCTCAGCTGAAGGAGCTTGCCAGTCTTCAACATCCGGTACCTACAATGTATGTGTTCTTCTTCGATGAGGTTTAAGAGCGGTTGGCATCCTATAAATGTTGCATTACCGCCACCTACTAGACTGGCGTACAACTCCCTTATACCTTGCTTGAAAATAAATAAATAAACAAATACCCTACCATCTAACACTACACACACACAAATAATAAAAAATAACACCACCCTAATCCACTATTTAAATATATTTAGTCCTACTTCAGGCCAACAACCTGAAATGATGTGACACCACCACTTAACACCCCACAAAGCTTTCCCTTGCCCTCCATTTGGAGGGCCCTCCAAATCTGACCATAATACTATAGTCCTGATTCCTGATTCAAGCTAAAAATGAAAGCAGGAAGCACAAGTGACTTGGTCTACAAAAAAGTGGTCAGATGAAGCAGATGCTATTTGGCTAGCACAGACATGAATAGGTTCCTGGACTTCTCCGATGGCACTGAGGACTACACCACATCAGTAACTGGCTTCATCAATAAGTGCATCGATGACGTTGTCCCCACAATGACTGTACGTACATACCCTAACCAGAAGCCATGGATTACATAAAGCACTCGCACTGAGCTAAAGGGTAGAGCTGCCGCTTTCAAGGAGCGGGACTCTTACCTGGAAGTTTATAAGAAATCCCACTATGCCCTCCGATGAACTATCAAACAGGCAAAGCGTCAATACAGGACTAAGATCGAATTGTACTACACCGGCTCCTATTAGACTACAAAGAGAAGCACAGCCAAGAGCTGCCCAGTGACACGAGCCTACCAGATGAGCCAAATAACTTTATGCTCACTTGTGCCCAAGAACACTAAGGTAACCTGCCTAAACGACTACAACCCATAGCACTCACGTCTGCAGCCATGAAATGCTTTGAAAGGCTGGTCATGACTCACACCAACACCATTATCCCAGAAACCCTACACCCACGCCAAAATTGCATACCACCCCAACAGATGATGCAATTTCTATTGCACTCCACACTGCCCTTTCACACCAAGATAAAAGGAACACCCATGTTAGAATGCTATTAATTGACTACAGCTCAGTTCAACACCAATCTCAGCGCTAAGCTAAGGACCCTGGGACTAAACACCTTTCTCTGCAACTGGATCCTGGACTTCCTAACGGGCCGCCCCCAGGTGGTAAGGGCAGGTAGCAACACATCCGCCACGCTGATCCTCAACACAGGATCCTGATCCTCAGGGGTGCGTGCTCAGTCCCCTCCTGTACTCCCTGTTCACTCATGACTGCACGGCCAGGCATGACTCCAACACCATCACTAAGTTTGCCGATGACACAACAGTGCTAGGCCTGGTCACCGACAACAATGAGACAGCCTATAGGGAGGTTGTCAGAGACCTGAATGTGTGGTGCAAGGACAACAACCTCTCCCTCAACGTGATCAAGACAGAGGAGATGATTGTGGACTACAGGAAAAGGAGGACCGAGCACACCCCCATTCTCATCGACGGGGCTGTAGTGGAGCAGGTTGAGAGCTTCAAGTTCCTTCGACAACAAACTAACATGGTCCAAGCACACCAAGACAGTGGTGAAGAGGGCATGACAAAACCTATTCCCCTCAGGAGACTGAAAAGATTTGGCATGGGTCCTCAGATCCTCAAAAGGTTTTACAGCTGCACCATCGAGAGCATCCTGACGGGTTGCATCACTGACTGGTATGGCAACTGCTCGGCCTCCGACCGCAAGGCACCACAGAGGGTAGTGCGTACGGCCCAGTACATCACTGGGGCCAAGCTTCTTGCCACCCAGGACCTCTATACCAGGCAGTGTCAGAAGAAGGCCCTAAAACTTGTCAAAGACTCCAGCCACCCTAGTCATAGACTGTTCCCTTGGTACCGCACGGCAAGTGGTATTGGAGCACCAAGTCAAGGTTCAAGAGGCTACTAAACAGCTTCTACCCCCAAGCCATAAGACTCCTGAACATCTAATCAAATGGCTACCCAGACTGTTTGTACCCCCCCTTTCTATGCTGATGCTGCTCTCGGTTATTATCTATGCATAGTCACTTTAATAACTCTACCTACATGTACACACTACCTCAATTACCTCGACACCGGTGTCCCTGCACATTGACTCTGTACTGGTACCCCCAGTATATAGCCCTACTATTGTTATTTACTGCTTCTCTTTAAGTATTTGTTACTTATTATTTTTGCAGGGTATTTTCTTAAAACTGCATTGTTGGTTAAGGGCTTGTAAGTAAGCATTTCACTGTAAGGTCTACCTTTTGTATTAGGCGCATGTGACAAATACAAATGTATTTGATTTGATTTAATTTAACTCTTCTGATGTCAAGTCTCACACACCCAAATACCTCCCTGCAGCTGTCACCACAACCTCAATTTTCTGAGACTTACGTTCCATCCCTGCAGTACAGTTGATAACCATTGCTATCAATGCTAAAAATCCAATCTTACTGAAACATATATCACTTGTTGGCCTATCTCTCTGTACTGGTACAGATCTACTACTCACAACACTCCTCTCAGGATCCCTCCCCCTTGACCCATTTTCCTCTACTTTCTTCACTGCCTCAGCATATGACAACTTCTTCACTCCTCTAACCCTGGAAACCTTAACCTGCCTCTTTCACATGGGACATTTCTGATCTCCAGCCCCATGGGCACCCCTACAATTAACACATACCAATACTTTCCCCAATGCTACACATTCCTTTGTCTCATGCCCTTCTGTACACTTCTCACACCTAGGGACCTCCCTCCTACACACTGCTGCCACATGCCCATTAGCTTGGCACCGCTAACAACGTAATTTATTCGGCACAAAAGCTCGTACAGGATAACATATATCCTATCATCACTTTGTTGGGCAAAGACTTAACATCAAAACCCAAAAGAACAGACAATGACACTTCTGTTTCACCACTCACGCCACCATGTCTGCTTCGCACCAAACTGCGAGCATCTTCCCCTTCAGTTGGTCAACTTTGACATTTACTGCTACCCCAGTAATCACTCCTTTCAATGGCGCCCTTTTCTTGAGAGCAAAACAATTCACATTTCAACCTCATTCACTTCCATTTCTCATCCTGTCTTCAGCCCACTCTGCTTACACTTTCTACCATTCTTCTTTAACAAACCATCTCCCTTTTTCAGACATTTTTAACCAACTCAAGCTCACCCTCTTCCTCCCTCCCTCTCAGACCTCCTCTGCCTCTCCTTTTCCCTCCATTCCTTCTCCGTATTCCAAGTAAACATCTCCTTATGATAATACTGCACTTCTCCTGACATGCATCTTGTTTTTGCCTTCTGAAGGGACGCCATTTAACCAGTTGTCACAATCTCCGTACAATCAGCACAAACCCCTCGGGATGTAGCGCTCAACAGTACATCCCACTTGTAAAGCAGCCGCCTCGTCTTGATGTTCTTCTCTATCAAAAGCTACCGCAAAGCATTTTCCATTTCAAACAAGCGCGCTCTTCCAACCACCATCCACGGTCTTGCTTCATCGGAACTTGGGCTCCGGTGTATGTGTCCCACAATGCAACGCTGTTTTCATTTTCTAACGTTTTCATTGTCCTACTCTCTAGCCGCAACAACCAATAAATTAAATGCATTATAATGACATCAGATAACCTCTCAACAGATCTGGGATTGTCATTTTAGATGCATCAAATTTCATTGGGATTGTTATGATGTTACACGTATATTTTATCTCTATGGTATTAAGTATGGGTCAGTTATAGAAATAACATTTGACAGGGGTTTTGATCATGTTGACTTCAATTAAAGACATCTAGTTTTGTGCATGTAATAATGACATTTAGTGTAATGCCAGGCTTGGTGAGCTCGGCCTCGAGGGCAAGTGTAAATCTGGTTGACACCTAACTCATGATTTGCGTCAGCCAGGCTATGCAAGTGGTGCCAATCCAAATGGAATTGGATCAATAAAGAATGGCAGCCATACTAATAAATGATCCATACTCCCCGTGGCCATGGCAACTTTATCAGTAAAACCTGTCTCTCTCCTCTGTTTTTCTTATCTTCTTTTCTCTCCTTCAAGATTATTTTAATGAATGGAATTGTTTTACATTTTTCCTGAGGAATCAGATGACACCACATGTTCATTAGGGCTGAACTTTTCTCCCGGGTAACCCAATATTTCCCGCCAAAACAGGAAGTGCCATTCAAAAGCATTATAAAGTATTTAAATATGTCTGGATTTGATTAAAGCTTTGATCAGCATGAAAATTCAAACCTGATACTACCTGAGCCTGATGAGCCATATATTAAATACATTTTACGAGCCCTACATGAACAACATTTAATGTTAATGAGCCCAAGCCCAAAAAAGGCCAAATGATTGTGCTGTTATCCAATACATAGCCTATATGATATAGGCTACTGCGCATTACGCACGACAGAAAAACATGAAAGCCCATAGATGTAACTAGCTATATGCTCTCTTGGGTAAATAAATGAATCAGTAGGCTAATCTTTTTGAGTGTGAACTGTGTTACTGTACTGTATTATACAGTATTGTATGGACTGGAATTACGCACATAGTTCAAACCATGATAAAGCAGAAGAGAACCTACAAAGTTACAAGCATAGGCTAGCGAATTTTATTTCATTTTTGTATAATTAGTAGGCTGATGCATATATATTTCCCCTAATGTTATTAGCCTACCTCTTCTTTCTCTCTCTATTGTTGCTTCAGCCCTTCCCCGCTTTAAACAGTTAAATTAAATACGTTCCCTTGTCCGTATCTTCATCATTCTAATGACACCCTTGAATAATACAGGACTAGAATTAGATGCAGAATGCTTTGACTTCTCTTCACAAAGATTGATTGAATGGTTATGGGTCGGAATAAATAACTGCTATAACCTATCCCCCATCTCGCGTTCACTCTTCCTTCAAACTACCGGAGAGTTCCATTGGCTGCTGTATTTACAAAGACAGCCGGTGGAACCAAACATGTAAAATGTGGACTCATCAAACCAAAGTACAGATTTCCACCGGTCTAATGTCAATTGCTTGTGTTTCTTGGCCCAAGCAAGTCTCTTCTTCTTATTGGTGTCCTTTAGTCGTGATTTCTTCGCAGCAATTCGACCATGAAGGCCTGATTCACGCAGTCTCCTCTGAACAGTTGATGTTGAGATGCGTCTGTTACTTGAACTCTGTGAAGCATTTATTTGGGCTGCAATTTCTGAGGCTGGTAACTCTAATTAACTTTCTTTCCTGTGACGGTCCTCATGAAAGCCAGTTCATCATAGTGCTTGATAGTTTTTGCGACTGCACTTGAAACAACTTTTACAATTCTTGACATTTTCCGCATTGACTGAACTTCATGTCTTAAAGTCATTATGGACTGTCATTTTTATTTGCTTATTTGAGTTATTCTTGCCATAATATGGACTTGGTCTGTCTTCTGTATACCAGCCCTACCTTGTCACAACACAACGTTTGGCTCAAACACATTACGAAGGAAATAAATTCCACAAATGAACTATTAACAAGGCACACCTGTTAATTGAAATGCATTCCAGGTGACTACCTCATGAAGCTGGTTGAGAGAATGCCAAGCGTGTGCAAAGCTGTCATCAAGGCAAAGGGTGGCTTCTTACAAAATATATTTTGATTTGTTTAACTCTTTTTTTGGTTACTACATGATTCAATGTGTTATTTCATAGTTTTGATGTCTTCATTATTATTCTACAATGTAGAAAATAGTAAAACAAGAAAGAAAAACCCTTGAATGAGTAGGTGTCTAAACTTTTGACTGGTACTGTATGTCATTGAATAACAGTTTGATATTTCAACTCAACTGACTGTTTTAATAGGTATGGGTAAATGTTACTGTATAATTCTGTAGGCATGTTCAATGTCTTCATGATCACAATTCTAGTGAGGTTGTGAGGTCAGTGCAAATTATTGCAGTACTGTATTGTATCACGGGAGCGAGCAAGATTACTTTCGTAAACTAGCCCAAATTACACAGTCTGCACATTTAGCAGTGCTGGGGATGGTGTTAGACGGATGGATGCTTTTGCTACGTATACTTCCTGCCACCCATTCAACGCCCTCAGCTTGTGCTGGCAAAGAGGGGAGAGGTGTGCTGCAAGCTGGTTGGGAAAAGCGGTCGACGTTGAGTAGCCAGCCAGATATTCAGCAATGTAAAGGCTGCAACCAGTCAGTGGAACTCTGGATAGCTTTTTGATCATATACATAGCTTTAACCATGTCGTCAGCTTGCGAGGGAATAGCTTTTTTCTGAAACAAGTACTTGAAGGCTAGACTAAACTTGCTAAAAAGTGACTAGCCACAGTAAGTTAGCTATTTTAATTGGTTCATAGCTTAGCTAGCTGCAAGCTAATCTTCGACAAAAAGCTAGCTGGGTATTGTGAACTTCATGACCAACCTCGTCTGATGAAGCACATCGCAGGAGTTACTTTTCCAGCTCTAAAACGTCGCAAGACTCCACTGGAGAAGGACGCAAAATGAAGAAACAGTTCAATCGGATGAAACAACTCGCCAACCAAACAGTTGGCAGGCAAGTAATGTTGGCTGTTGTTAAATTTAGCTAGCTAACGTTAGCTAGTTTTGTCTTTATTGCGGCGTTGGGGGTAGGGATGTTACCCTGATTTTCTATGGCGTCCGTATGCCGTATTGTCAGTTCAGTTGGCTAGAAAATATATGTTCAATATCAATAACGGGTCATGTCAAGGCTAGAGCTAACGTGAATGTTGTCCCATTTAATTTGGAGCTTTGTTCATCGAGGAAAAGGTGGTGAGGTTTCCTAAACAGTTCACATCTGTTGCTTGCTATGAACGGTTTGTGCCATGGCTGGAAGTCAAAACGTGATGCTAAATTCACCATGAAACATCTCTTCGCCAGCATGCATATCGCACATTTACATCGGTAAACGGCCAGATTTGCACATCGTCTACTGCTGAGCTTAAAGACATTTGACAGCTGTTATCCAAGGACTGTGACGACGACCTACTTCACGTGGCCGAGCCACAAATGGCTTACGCTGGAAATGGTACAAAAAGTGCATGCCCTGCAACAGTTTTTGTCCCCAATTTAACTGACATTAACCTGGCTGGTTATTCATCCAACAATTTCATGCGAATACATTAACGTTACCTGACGCATGAAAACAATCACGTCCGGGCTGATGGAAAGGTGAAGTGCCGGAACAATTGTATTAATGCAATTTGTTCGTTCGACATGGTGGGATATTTTTGTGTCGGTAAAATGTATCTTGCGAGAAATGGCAGTGGAAACGCCTTCATGCCAAATATTGATATAATAACCATCATATCGAAGTAGACTTGGGAGTCATATGTTGTGTGGTCCTCCCACTATGACTCGGGAAAGCATGCAGGTTATTAGGCTACAGATGAAGTAAATGGTGAACTTCACAGGGTGGTGAATGTGCAAGGTGATGAGCTTGATGCTCCTTTCCAATAAATATCGAGGGTCTTATTCTGGTGACATGATGATCAATGCTTGGCCTCCGTTTGGTAAATACAAGTAATATCGCTGTTATCCATAATAATCTCATACTGTAGGTTGGTAGTCTACCCGCACTGTATCTGCTAGCTGTTGCCTAGAGCTCATGTACCAAGACCAGAGTGGGCACATTTGCTACTGGATATAACGCAAGTTTTTGTGTTAAACGTCAGCAGAGTTGAAAATGCGATGGAAACCAATTTAACGCACAGGCGTTTATCCACAAAAATGTAGTTCAATGGAAACATCTCTGGTGGGAAAATGCTCATTGTTTTATGAAGATTTTAGAATATTCACATGAAAATATGTCTGAAATTGGATGGATTCCTACTTAGTGAAGATATTCAAGCAATGTTTTGGGATGCCAGTCCATCAGTGAGTCACCAGTCCTCCAGCTCTGTTGGCTGGCCATGTCACTTCAATGTCATGTCATCCTAATCTGCTGAGGTAGCCAGGATGAGTGATCAAGTTCATATTAACTGATGCTAACCAAGAGATAACATCCTTATTTACCCATGTGCTGCTCAAAAGAGCACAGGTGTGCTTGCGGAAGAAGGCCCCCGGAACAGTTTCACTTCTAGTACTTATGGGGAGGGGGGTGGACACTAAACGATCAAATAATGGAGCCACGCCATGCTCTTCCATTCCACTTTCACTCAGACTAAAACTGAAACTGCCGATTCAAACAGTCGAGTTGCATTTGGCATGCAAAACTACACACAGTCAGCAAGATTTAATGCATTAAACAAGCTAGTGTCTAATGCCTGAGATAAGTATGGCACGATAGTGCCTCAGTCTCTTCTCACTCTCAACCATAGTCTAGGGCCCCTGGCCTAATCACCAGTAATGGATCTACCCTTGAGAGCAGCCCTTTTGAATAAGTGTAATCTTTGGGAATATCTTGGCAACGGATCACTAATTCCGTAGGCTTTTATCCATGGAGAGAGATATAGAACCTCCCTGTAACAGTATCCTTGAAAAGGAGGACTGCCCTGCCTTGTAGCTAGTAGAATACACAGCCAGTGTTGTTGTCTGGCCATGTCCAGGTTTGCCAAAATAATCGTTAGAACCTTCGTAGGAGCATCGTTTAATATCTGAGTGGTTTCCCAAAACCATCGTTATTAATGTTGCACTTGAAAACGGCTCGTAATCTAACGCCTGCCTCAGACCACTTGTAGAACAGCAAAGTGTGTCGTAAGATGCTTTGTTTGCTCTCCCGCATCACTTTATACACAAGATCTCCACTAAACGTAGAATCACATTAGTTATTTGTCTCTCTCTCTGACCGCTGATAACTTCAGAACAAAGTTGACCACAAATACAATGTTGCCAATGTCTTTGCAATGGTATAAACAAGCATTGTTTAAAAAATATGCATGAAATTAAAACAGTAGGCTACAGGCCTATATTAATCATATTGAAATACATTTTAATGTTCAATTGCGTTTTATTTAGCTACTTGTAGACCACTATCTAATTTGTCTCAGTATTTCATGTGTAGCCTTTCATGTGCACAATGATGTGCCAAATCTGTGATTTAGTGAATTTTTATTAAAATAAGCCGCCTCAATATTTGCAGCTATAGGTGGTAATATAATTCTAATGATAAGTAAAAATTTGAATCGCGAAAGCTGATCCGAGAGCAGCACTCCCTTTCTTTCGATCCTATCAGTACCGACATATTCTCTAACGACGCACTTAGCTACCTTTCTCTCTGCATGGTGTTTTGGGAAACGCATGTTACATCTTCGGCCGTTGTAAGAAAGATGCATCCTTAAAACACCTAAATTCCATCTCTATTGGGAAACCGGGCCCTGGCCTGTTATCATTACGTGGGGCTGAAGTGTGAGGGGTACTGCGTGGGAGTATGAATATAACTTTTAGCTATGGGCTTGGGGAGAGCCCAGCACGGGATGGTACGGAAGGTCTCCTTGGCTTCTCTGAGTGAACACATGACCAGAGATGATACACATTGCACAACACGCAACGGTTGTGGCTCTAATAGTTTTAACTAGCTTCATGTTCCTACTGCCATGATCTCTGATCTGGCAGAACATAATGATAGGTGAAAGAACAAGTTGGAAACCTATCCAGTCCTTTCAGTGCTGATGGAGAAAAGGTGACTTGGAAAGGAAGCAATTGCAAAGTTTTGAGACACAGCCAAGATAATATCTCAGACTGGGGAATCTTTCTCTGCTCTGGTCTAAGGATCAAAAGTCACCTAGAATGCCACATGTGGATTGTGGAATGGAACATAGCGTTGAATTGGAATGTCCATCCGTTCTACAAACTCTGTTTCTCCCCATAGAATTAATGTTCATAGGGCCTAGCTCTAATTCTAGAAAAGATCTGCAAGGCTAAGCTACTCTGTACATCTTTCCAATTGGCATCTTTTGAATGACAGTGTAGTTAGCATAGAGAGACATCCAAGTTGCCATACCCAGATAATCCTGGTGTGTTTTAGTGTAACCGTATCCTGAGTGCTCAGAGTATCCCCTTAATGTACCTTCAGCGCTGTGCCACTGGCTCAGGGTGAACAGACAGGACTGCTGGAATACTAATCATTTCCTCACTGTATTTAACTAACATTAAATCAGGAGTGTGTGTGATCCGGAAAGCAGACCTGTGGGAGTGTGTGAGTACAAGTATACATGTGAGCGCATGTGCGAGCTACGAGCGTGCATGTGAGCATGAATGTGTGTGATAGAGAAGGGCCTTTAGCCTGTCCCTGGGTTCCTGTGATTGTGCCGGGGCAGAACACTGCGTTCAGCAGTCAGCCACTCAGAGGAAATCTCTCCTTATTATTCTCCAAACAGGAAATGGCCTGCTAGAGAAGTGCTGTTTCTAAGAAGAGAAAATGGGTGAAAAACACTGGTGTGACGAACGCTACAGAAGTACCTGTGTAGAAGAGGATGTGAATCCTTGCCTACTCTTGTTTCTTGATTTTAACTCCCAAGTTCTGATGGACCTCAGACAGAACCTGGTGAGGTAACTCTGCTGAATCTAGTGTGATTAGATCTGGTGATAAGACCGAGCCTGTTCCAGCAGAGTGGTAGAAGGATTAAGGAAAGAATCTAGCCACAGTTTGTCACAGGCAGACAGGTTGCACATCTCAGCACAGTAAGTTGTTTAAAACCACAAGACATTCTTCAGTTCCCTAGAACTCAAAGGGTTGGGTGTCTAGGTGGTAGGTCCATGCAACACTGAAATTGACTGGTCAGAAGTGTGCTCAGTGGCACAACATCTCCTTGTAAAACTGGACACAGTAAGGGTGCTGAAGAGACTGCAGCACCCCCTGCAAAATCAGAATAATATAAATAATAATAAAACCTTTACAAATAACATTTTCACCAGAGTAGTGCTCTGGGCCTGTTCTAGTCCTGTATTAGCGCACCACCCCACACTTTCCCGTGGCTATGAAACCAGACAGCAACAGTATGCTACTTCACACCTGTAAGTATTCAGTTGTGCACAAGTCCTATCATTTCATCTGTCCAATATCCATTATGTTGTGAGCCCTGAGCTGCCAACTGTTGCTAATATGACAAACTCAACCTCTTCTCCAAACTGATTGAGTGGCGAAAAGGCCAGCAACAGCCCCTCTATTGTAGAAACCGGATAGAGTATTCATTTACCATCTCCAGCACGTTGCCATGGGGATAATTCTTAGGCTGGTGGCGGGGTGCAGCCTAACTGTTATGTTGTTCAGTGATCCAAGTGACTGTTGTTGCTATAGCTAGCTAGGTCACAAAGATACCTCGTGGTGAGTGTAACAGCTCTACAGAGCCTGGTGTAGTCACTCAGCTCCATTCACTTTGATAGCCCTGGTCGCTGAGAGATTCTAAACAATTGTTTTGTTGCTCCTGGGCTGGGACATTATACTAGGTCTATTTTTGTTTTTAGTGACGCAGTTTAGTTTGTCTGGATGAGCGAGTGTGGCTTTTATGTTGTTAGAGGCTACTGCTACTCATATTTGTTTATACACCAAATAGCCATGCAAATATAATTGATTGGTGCTGCGAGTCAATAATTCCATGCAGACTCATTCCATGTACTCTGAACTGTTATATAACACAGAGGCAATAAATGGGAGACAGCTAGAGGGATTCTGACCTGTGGTTTAGTAATATGTTTTAAAGTGTGTTTCTCTCTGGAGTGCTGTAGATGTGGTGAGTGATGTGAGTCTCATATGTCCCCTCTGGCCCTGGCTGCCTGCTGCTGCTCGAACCATGTTTGTCCCAAATGGCCCCCTATTAGTGCACTACTTTTGCCATTTGGAACGCAGACCCATGTCTTCTGGTTTCTGAGGTTGAATGTCCACACACCATGTGACCTCACCAAGCTGCTTTGCTTCAGGCACTTCTCCAGAAAACTTTGACTTGAATCCTCGCTGGATTTGGTTTTGGGGCTTGGCTCGCAGCCCCTTTCTCTCGTTCTCCTTCTCTTTCTGCCTCCATCTTTCTCTCTTAGCCTCCATCTCTTTCTCCTCCTTTTTTTTCTCTCTCTCGCTCACTTACCATGCCTCTCTCTGGGTTGTAATTGGAAGCAGCTGTCCACCACTGTCACAAGGTTACTATAGTGCACAGAGCCCAGTTTTTGGAGGAGAGGAGGGACTGAGTTTAGGGCTCCAGTTACTGACTGTCTGCTGTTTAACATCTGACCTGAGAACTTTTCGCTGTACATCAGCCTAAACCTAAGCAGTGGGACCTTAACAGGGAAACTATACTAGGACCAGTTGGCAAGGGGAAACGTTACAAGCTACAAAACGGGTTACTTGACTTGTAGGAGGAATAGAAAGGCATGGGGGAGGGGGAGAGAGGGAATGGACTATGGCGTCTTGTGTGAAAGCACCATTTTCAACATGTTGGTCACATGCAATATTACACCGTCTCTTTGCTGAGGTATGAAATGACAGAATCCTACTCATTATTCCACGTGCTTAATCTAGCTGGGTTGTCAATTTTGTTTTGAGACAATTTCACTTCACCGTTGGCTTTGAACGGGGCACCTGGCTCACGCCCGGGAAGCAGCCCGGTTCCTAAATGAATGCAGCCTGGAATCGAACCAAGGTCTGTAGTAGAGGTCGACCGATTAATCGCCATGGCTGAATTAATAAGGGCCGATTTCAAATTTTCACAACAGTGGGTAATCAGCATTTTTGGATGCCGATTACATTGCACTTCACGAGGAACTGCGTGGCAGGCTGACCACCTGTTACGGGAGTACAGAAAGGAGCCATGGTAAGTTGCTAGCTAATATTAAACTTATCTTATAAAAAACAATCAATCTTAACAATCACTAGTTAACTACACATGGTTGATATTACTAGGTTAACTAGCTTGTCCTGCGTTGCATATAATCAATGCGGTGCCTGTTAATTTATCATCGAATCACAGCCTACTTCGCCAAACTGGTGATGATTTAACAAAAGCACAATCGTTGCACGGATGTACCTAACCATAAACATTAATGCATTTCTTAAAATTAACACACAGAAGTAGATTTTTAAAACCTGCCTATTTAGTTAAAATAAATTAATGGTAGCAGGCAATATTAACTAGGGAAATTGTGTCACTTCTCTTGCGTTCATTGCACGCAGAGTCGGGGTATATGCGGTTTGGGCCGCCTGGCTTGCTGCAAACTAATTTTTCAGAATTTTACATAATTATGACATAACATTGAAGGTTGTGCAATGTAACAGCAATATTTAGACTTAGGGTTGACACCCGTTAGATAAAATAGGGAACGGTTCCGTATTTCACTGAAAGAATAAACGTTCTGTTTTCGAAATGATAGTTTCCGGATTTGACCATATTAATGACCAAAGGCTCATATTTCTGTGTGTTATTATAGTATAATTAAGTCTATTTGATAGAGCAGTCTGACTGAGCGGTGGTAGGCAGCAGCAGGCTCGTAAGCATTCATTCAAACTTTACTGTGTTTGCCAGCAGCTCTTTGCAATGCTTGAGGCACAGTGCTGTTTATGACTTCAAGCCTCTCAACTCCCGAGATTAGGCTGGCAATACTATAGTGCCTATTAGAACATCCAATAGTCAAAGGTATATGCAATACAAATGGTATGGAGTAGAGGTCGACTGATTATGATTTTTCAACGCTGATACCAATTATTGGAGGACCAAAAAAGCCGATACCGATTAATCGGCTGATTTTTATTTATTTATTTGTAATAATGACAATTACAACAATACTGAATGAACACTTATTTTAACTTGATATGATACATCAATTAAATAAATTTAGCCTCAAGTAAATAATGAAACATATTCAATTTGGTTTAAATGATGCAAAAACAAAGTGTTGGAGAAGAAAGTAAAAGTGCAATATGTGCCATGTAAAAAAGCTAACGTTTAAGTTCCTTGCTCAGAACATGAGAACATATGAAAGCTGGTGGTTCCTTTTAACATGGGTCTTCAATATTCCCAGGTAAGAAGTTTTAGGTTATAGTTATTATAGGAATTATAGGACTATTTCCCTCTATTCCATTTGTATTTCATTAACCGTTGACTATTGGATGTTCTTATAGGCACTTTAGTATTGCCAGTGTAACGGTATAGCTTCCGTCCCTCTAGTTAGCACGCGCTAACTTGCTAACCATTTCACTTTGGTCACACCTGCCTCATCTCGGGAGTTGATAGGCTTGAAGTCATAAACAGCGCAATGCTTGACGCACAACGAAGAGCTGCTGGCAAAATGCACAAAAGGGCTGTTTGAATGAATGTTTACGCGCCTGCTTCTGCCTACCACCACTCAATCAGATACTTAGATACTTGTATGCTTGTATGCTCAGTCAGATTATATGTAACGCAGGACACGCTAGATAATATCTAGTAATATCAACCATGTGTAGTTAACTAGGGATTATGATTGATTGTTTTTTATAAGGTATGTTTAATGCTAGCTAGCAACTTACCTTGGCTTACTGCATTCGCGTAACAGGCAGTCTCCTTGTGGAGTGCAACGAGAGACAGGCAGGTCGTTATTGCGTTGGACTAGTTAACTGTAAGATTGCAAGATTGGATCCCCCGAGCTGACGATGTGAAAATCTGTCGTTCTGCCCCTGAACAAGGCAGTTAACCCACCGTTCCTAGGCCGTCATTGAAAATAAGAATGTGTTCTTAACTGACTTGCCTAGTTAAATAAAGGTATTTTTAAAAAATCAGCAAATCGGCACCCAAAAATACTGATTTCCGATGATTATGAAAACTTGAAATCGGCCCTAATTAATCGGCCATTCAGATTAATCGGTCGACCTCTAGTATAGAGCGAAATAGTCCTATAATAACTACAACCTAAAACTTCTTACCTGGGAATATTGAAGACTCATGTTGAAAGGAACCACCAGCTTTCATATGTTCTCGTATTCTGAGCAAGGAACTTAAACGTTAGCTTTCTTACATGGCACATAATTCACTATTACTTTCTTCTCCAACACTTTGTTTTTGCATCATTTAAACCAAATTGAACATTTTTCATTATTTATTTGAGACTAAATAGATTTTATTGATGTGTTATATTAAGTTAAAATACGTGTTAATTATTCATTCAGTATTGTTGTAATTGTCGTTATTACAAACGAATATATAAAACTCGTCCGATGACTTCTAATTTTGATTTAACACTTTTTGGGTTACAACATGATTCCATCTGTTATTTCATAGTTTTGATGTCTTCACTATTATTCTACAATGTAGAAAATAGTAATAAATTAAGAAAAACCCTTGAATGAGTGGGTGTGTCCAAACTTTTGACTGGTACTGTATATAATATCTGTTCTTTATATGTGAAGTCAAGACCGATACAAATATTTCTGTGAAAGGCTAATATCTGCCGACAATATCGGTCAACCTGTTTATCGGTCGGGCTCTAAACCCCACCATGTGAACCGATAGTGCTCAGGCTTTCATGTGGTTTTCTATACTGGGTGCCAGTCTGCTTCAACCAACTTCCTGTTGTCTCACCGAGGCAACAATGTACCATAGTTGTGTTGTATAATACATTTCAAACAGTGTGGTTGGTACCCAGGCTAGTGCAGTGGTTCACATGATCACTGCCCATAATACCTGACCCTGTTCTTCTGCACTGTGTGGAATCTAGTCTGTCTGGAAAGGCCTCATTGTGTTGACAGTGTTTGCATATACAAAGTGTCTCTAATCAGTAGCTGTCAAACCTAATCTATCTCCTGTTGTGTTTTCTCATCCACAGAGCAGAGAAAACAGAAGTCCTCAGCGATGACCTTCTACAGGTAAATAAATCATTACCTAGGCTACATTTTGCATTTACTCTACCAACTCTCCCATTACATGCTGTACAGTAAGTCAATGGAACTGCAGACTCAGCATATGTGAATACAAGAGGCTCTTAGCTGAGTTACAGATGTCATTCTTCCTCATGTTGGTAACAAAATGTAACACTCTGCCAGGAAATTTGACAATCTTTGGTACTAGTAGTGCAAAGTAAAGACTGTGTGTGTATATTCTATTAATTTAAGTTCAATTTAGTTTGATGCTCTGGGTCTCCTCCGGTGCTGTGTGTAGTCTGGTTCCCATGGAAATTCCCATTGAGTCTAGAGACAGCAGGTGGAGTCCCTCAGAATTCCTGTTGCTCAGTGAAGACATTCCATACACTCAACACTTTATTTCTGTCGTTCCGGAATGTTATTGTTCTTTTGGTTTTCTCCACCCCATTTAAAGTCAGAGAGGGCGTGTACAGAAACAACGCTGTTGAAAATACAGGCTCCTGCTGTTGCTTCAAGCCTTGTTCTCTTTCAGTCACGTTAGATAAATAGCATGCGTTTGACTGGAGAGATGTATACTGGAATGAAAACGTCATGGGACCCAAACACACAGCATTTGAGTGACAACTAGCATGACAGTGTCCTATTTAGAAGCAGTATGAGGCGTTGTCATGGAAGGAGTAAGAGTCTGTCCCAACAGCAGTTATGAATAGCTGCTACTGAGGTGGGGACACTTTATCGTATCTGACAGTTGACTCTTGTTTTCCCTCCAAGGCGTTTTGTGTGCGACCTTCCTCTAACAACCTTCCATGGCCCACTGTGACTCAGACTCCTCTGTATTCCACATGTCAAGTCTCTCACGCTACCATGTTAGTCTGAGAACACACGGTTGGATCTTTCTCGTGTCCCTAGAAGCACTAGAGTGTCTGGTGCTTGATCACCACTGATCGGTTTTCTGCTTCAGCCAACACTGCGGTGTTTGTCATTCCATACGTGCATGCTCTGGGTTAGTGGGTTTGGCATCCATGCTGGCTCTGGTTTTGCCTGCTGTAAATGTATGGCATGCATGAGATGACATGAGTAGGCTAAAGAGTGGTCAACAGTACAAACAGATGAGACATCTAGTAGAGCTGGATGTGTAGAATTGCAGGATATGCACTTTAAAACTGTAAACTTTGCTCTGCATCCCATGACAAAATGTATAATGTATAGAACTGCAGGAAAAAGCTTTAAACCTTCAAAATGTTCTCTCCGCAAATGAGGGGTGTGAACAGTTGGTCATGAACCGTGCTTGTGCCCATAGAAATAGACTGGGGGGGAGGGATGTTCCCCAATGCTGGGGGAGGGATGTTTCCCAATGCCAGGAGTGGAGCAGACTTGATAAAGTTTGGGAACCCCTGGTTTAGGCTACTGCTGTTTTTGTTTGGACACAGACAAGCTCTCACACCCTTCTTTGGCTAAGTGTGTTGTGCGCTGTGTGCTTGTCTGGACGTGTTCTCATCAGTCCTGGCACACACACTCCTCAGTCACATTACAGTGGCGATTCCCAGCTCAGTGGATGCGTCATAGACCTAACTAGGCTCTGAGCTGATCACAGTTAGTACAACAACTTCTGTCTGGCTCTTTCACATCCTTCTGGTTTGTTTGTTTGTTTAGTCAGTGTTTCCGCTGCAGTCATTTAGCTGTGGCGCTACGCCACGGCATAAAAATATGGAACATGTAAAAATAGGTGCACTTTAATGAGGCTAGGACAGTCCACATTTACCTTTCCTCTGCAAACTAAATGAGTAATGAATATAAAAGTCAGACACCCATAGTAGAAAAGTTGATCTATTTACCTAGTCTGCTTGTTGTTGTGCCTTCAGAAAGTATTCACACCCCTTGACTTATTACACATTTTGTTACAGCCTGAATACAAAATGGATTCAATAGATGTTTATTTTGTCACCCATTTACACACAGTAATGACAGTGAAAACATATATATTTTTGCAAATGTATTGAAAATGACATGCAGAAATCTAATTTACAGAAGTATTCACACCTCTTTGCTATGACACTCCAAATTGAGCTCAGGTGCATCCAATTTCCTTTAATCATCCTTGAGACGTCAGTACAACTTGACTGGAGTCCACTTGTGGCCAATTCAATTGTTTGGACATGATTTAGAAGGAAGCACACCTGTCTATATAAGGTCCCACAGTTGACAGCGCATGTCAGAGCAGAAACTATAGCATGAAGTCCAAGGAACTGTCTGTAGATCTCAGAGATGGAATGTTTAGAAGGCATACAACGGCTGTGCAGGTGCCTTGTTTGCACAGAGGGAGGGAGCTCCAGTCTCATTTTGTTCATGGTGCCATCCAGACTTGTTTTCTTTGCAAGAAACTTGTTTGCCGATGACAGTGAAGTGAAGAAATGTCTCCCCTTGCCAACACACGGTTCTACAAGCCGCATCACCACATTGTCCGACACTAGCTCACCTGCTGCCCGATGTGGATTTTTTTTCCCAGATATTGAAAGCCTTTCAGCATGTATAATTACGCATGCTCTCACTTGTGTTGTTGGGGCAGTAACCGAAAGATTGCTGGATCGAATCCTGAGCTGACAAGGTACAAATCTGTCGTTCTGCTCCTGAGCAAGACAGTTAACCCACTGTTCCCCAGGCGCCGAAGATGTGGATGTCAATTATGACAGCCCCCCCACACCTCTCTGATTCCGAGGGGTTGGGTTAAATGCAGAAGACACATTTCAGTTGAATCCATTCAGTTGTACAACTGACTAGGTATCCCCCTTTCCCCTAGCCTACTCCAAGTAGGCCAGAGTAGACTGATAAGTGGACTGAAATAAGGTACATACTAGAGGTCGACCGATTATGATTTTTCAATGCCGATACCTATTATTGGATGTCCAAAAAAAAGCTGATACCGATTAATCGGCCGGGTTTTATTTATTTTAAAAGAAATATATTTGTGTATGTATTAGTTTGTAATAATGACAGTTACAACAATACAGAATGAACAATGAACACTTATTTTAACTTAATATAATACATAAAATCAATTTAGTCTCAAATAAATAATGAAACCTGTTCAATTTGGTTTTAATAATGCAAAAACAGTGTTGGAGAAGAAAGTAAAAGTGCAATATGTGCCATGTAAAAAAAGCTGATGTTTAAGTTCCTTGCTCAGAACATATGAAAGCTGGTGGTTCAATATTCCCAGTTCTTCAATATTCCCAGTTAAGAAGTTTTAGGTTGTAGTTATTATAGGAATTATGACGCGGCGACTATTTCTCTCTATACCACTTGTATTTCATATACCTTTGACAATTGGATGTTCTTATAGGCACTATAGTATTGGCAGCCTAATCTCGGGAGTTGAGAGGCTCGAAGTCATAAACAGCGCTGTGCCTCAAGCATAGCTAAGAGCTGCTGGCAAATGCAGTAAAGTTTGAATGAATGCTTACGAGCCTGCTGCTGCCTACCACCGCTCAGACAGACTGCTCTATCAAATATATAATCATAGACTTAATTATATAATAAACACACATACAAGCCTTTGGCCATTAATATGGTCAAATCCGGAACTATCATTTTGAAAACAAAACGTTTATTCTTTCAGTGAAATACGGAACCATTCTGCATTTTATCGAACGGGTGGCAACTCTAATTCTAAATATTGCTGTTACATTGCAAAACCTTCAATGTTATATCATAATTATGTACAATTCTGGCAAATTAGTTGACAGTTTGCAACGAGCCAGGCGGCCCAAACTGTTACATACAGTGCCTTGCGAAAATATTCGGCCCCCTTGAACTTTGCAACCTTTTGCCACATTTCAGGCTTCAAACATAAAGATATAAAACTGTATTTTTTTGTGAAGAATCAACAACAAGTGGGACACAATCATGAAGTGGAACGACATTTATTATTATTTATTAAACTTTTTTAACAATTCAAAAACTGAAAAATTGGGCGTGCAAAATTATTCAGCCCCCTATACTTCTGTGTACTGATTTTAAGGCATTGATGTTTATGTTTAGGTACATTTATGCAAAGATTGTGCTTTTTTCGGCAATGCGCTTTTGTTAAATCATCACCCGTTTGGCTAAGTTGAAGTAGGCTGTGATTCGATGATAAATTAACGCAGGACAAGCTAGTTAACTACACATGGTTGATGATATTACTAGGTTAACTAGTGATTATGTGAAGATTGATTTTTAAGTTTAATGCTAGCTAGCAACCCACCTTGGCTCCTTGCATCCACAAGGTCCTTTTGACCCTGCACTCACGTGGCAGGCTCACTCACGTAACAGGTGGTCACAGCCTGCCATGCTGTTTCCTCGTGGATAATCGGCGTCCAAAAAGGCTGATTACCCGATTGTTATGAAAAACTTGAAATCGGCCCTAATTAAATCGGTCAACCTCTAACAGCTACCTCAATTACTTCGTACTCACCGGTATATAGCCCTGTTATTTTTACTAGGTTTTGTTATTCACTGTGTATTTATTGCTCATGTCACTTTATATTTATTCATCTTTAATTCTGCTTTGTTGGAAACAGACCCGCAAGAAAGCATTTCACTGTTAGTGTACACCTTATGAAGCATGTGACACATAACATTAGATTTGTTTTTTTTGTTAAGAGACATGGGTAAGGGGTTCTTCTGGTCCACTTTCCCAGGGCCAGACCAGGCCTTAGCGTGTCTGCCTTCCTTTACCCACGGGCCCAGGGCTATTAATAGTCACCATAGTGAGGGTCAGACAGATTAGATTAATTTAAAGGGAGAGGAGAAAACACTGGCTGAGCTTAAATAGTTGATCAATACCCTCAGCATGGCGCTTAAGCACAGCACACAGAAGGTCAGCTGCCTGTTAGTTGCCATGGACAACACTGATACTACTGTAGGATTATCCGAGTCACTGAGGGAGTTCTATTAACCTGAGCCGTGGTGTACCGGTCTATGGCCCGTGCCATGAACGGGCAAACGCGGTGAGGGAGGAGTGCCCTTCTTAAAACAGAACAGTAATCTGCACTGCTCAGTCATGTTGTCAACAAGGCAGCATTGTGCATTATCCAGAACCATAAAACATATATCTTCCATAAAACATACCTTTGGTCATGAAGTGTATGTGGACACCTGCTCTTCGAACATCTCATTCCAAACTCAGTGGCATTAATTTGGAGTTAGTTCCCCCCCCCCTAAGAGCATTAGTGAGGTCGGTCACTGATGTTGGGCAATTAGGCCTGGCTCGCAGTCAGCGTTTCAATTCATCACAAAGTGTTCGATGGGGTTGAGGTCAGGGTTCTGTGAGGCCAGTCAAGTTCTCGCTTTGTGCACGGGGGTATTGTCATGCTGAAACAGGAAAGGGCCTTCCCCAAACTGTTGCCACAAAGTTGGAAGCACAGAATTGTCTAGAATGTCATTGAATAATGTAGCGTTAAGATTTCCCTCCACTGGAACTAAGGAGCCTAAACCATGAAAAACAGCCCCAGACCATTATTCGTCCTCCACCAAACTTTACAGATGGCACTATACATTGAGACAGGTAGCATTCTCGTGGCATCCGCCAAACACACATTCATCTGTCGGACTGCCAGATGGTGACGCATGAGTCATCACTCCTGAGAACGCATTTCCACTGCTCCAGAATCCAATGGTGGTGAGCTTTACACCACTCCAGCCGACGCTTGGCATTGCGCATGGTGATCTTAGGCTTGTTCTGCGCCACGACAAACAGTTCTTGTGCTGACGTTGCTTCCAGAGGCAGTTTGGACCTCGATAGTGAGTGTTGCAACAGATCAGACGATTTTTACACACTACGCGCTTCAGAACTTGGCGGTCCCTTTCTGTGAGCTTGTGTGACCTAACACTTTGCGGCGGAGCCGTTGTTGCTCCTAGACGTTTCCACTTCACAATAACAGCATTTACAGTTGACTGGGGCAGCTCTAGCAGGGCAGAAATTTGACCAACTGACTTGTTGGAAAGGTGGCATCCTATGACGGTGCCACGTTGAAAGTCACTGAGCTCTTCAGCAAGGTCATTCTACTGCCAATGTTTGTCTAGGGAAATTGCATGGCAGTGTGCTCGATTTTATATACCTGTCAGCAGACCTAGCCGAATCCACTAATTGGAAGGGGTCTCCACATACTTTCGTGTATATAATTGTCTAACTAGTTTTCATTTGGAAGGCAGATAAAGCATCAAAAGCAATCACTTTTGCATGTGAAAACACAGAATCCCACTCCTATGCCACATGCTTAATCTCGGGGCTCCAGAGTGGCGCAGCGGTCTAAGCCACTGCATCTCAGTGCTAGAGGCGTTACTGCAGACTAGAGGTCGACCGATAATGATTTTTCAACGCCGATACCGATTATTAGAGGACCAAAAAGAGCAGATACCGATCAATTGGTCAAATTTCTATTTGTGTGTGTGTGTGTGTGTATATATATATATATATATATATATATATATATATATGACAATTACAACAATACTGAATAAACACTAATTTGAAATTAATATAATACATAAAAATATAGTTAGTCTCAAATAAATAATGAAACATTGCAAAGAGCTGCTGGCAAACACAGTAAAGTTTGAATGAAAGCTTACGAGCCTGCTGCTGCCTACCACCGCTCAGTCAGACTGCTCTATCAAATATCAAATCATTGACTTAATTATAATATAATAATCACAGAAATATGAGCCTTTGGTAATTTAATATGGTCAAATCCGGAAACTATCATTATTCTTCCAGTGAAATACGGAACCGTATTTGTGTTCTACAATGTTGAAAATAGTCAAAACTAAAAACCCTTGGATGAAGGTGTCAGTTTTGACTGTTACTGTGTACTTAATTGTTTGAAACCTGAACGTTTTAATAGATACTATGAGGCATGTCTTACCTTGCTTCAAAGTAGCGTATTAGATCTCTCTTCATACATTTCTAATGGATATTTTCGTCTCTGTCACATGAAACCACTTGCATGTGCGGTGCTCTTTTTAACAACTCTGTTTTCCCGCAAATTGCTTTATGGAACAAACATTCACGCATGGCTTATTGCCTTGTGTGCATTGCTGCGCTTATAATGTGAAGAAATAATAGGTTATCAACATTTTAAGCTAAACGTTCTGATCTGTTGCATCAGACTCATTGCTTGTAAAAAAAATGTTTTATGTAGCCTAGGCCTACTGGTTGTATGAATTTGGGATCTATCGTCCCCCAACTGTCCCAGAGTCTGTTTGGAATAGGCTATTGCTTTCTTGACAAGCAGATCTATAGAATAGCCTAAACTTTTCTACTATAGTAGATTGACATAGGCTTGTGATTGTGCTGTTCGTTACTCATCTTGTTGGACAGTTATTCTAACGTGTTCAAAGTGCACATCAGAATTCATCGACTTCCATGTTCTTTTAATATGAATTGCCATATTTGAACTATTATTTCTGTCATGAGCACCGTGGGTGGACACCCTAATCAGGTTACTCACCCAATGAGCACCGTGGGTGGACACCCTAATCAGGTTACTCACCCAATGAGCACCGTGGGTGGACACCCTAATCAGGTTACTCACCCAATGAGCACCGTGGGTGGACGCCCTAATCGGGTTACTCACCCAATGAGCACCGTGGGTGGACACCCTAATCGGGTTACTCACCCAATGCATATGGGTCCGGTACATTTCTAAAATGTCTGTCAAATTCAAATGTTACCTGTCAAATGTTTTTCAAAAAATTTTCCTAACGGAAACCCTGGGTGCAGCTCAATATTAAGGTGTTCCAATTGTTTTGTACACTCAGTGTGTGTAATTTTATTGTCAGAGTAAAATCTTTAACATTTGCCTAGGAACTCACTTGGTGAAGTCCACAGGACTTAAAAGGAATTAATTCAACAGCTAGGTCTGTCACTAACAAATACAGTCATGGTTGGTAACTCCACAATTCACTCAATAATGCAAGGCAGGATCCCACAGAAATATGCAAATTAGGCTTTACATCATGCGGTGTTAAAACACTAACACTACACACTGAGAAAGTGTGACAGCGTCAGCACTAAGCAGTGTTAAATTAACACAAACGTGTGGGTCGCTATAGACACAGGAACAATTTTAATTTTAACCCTCAGTGTTGATTCAACACTGGAACATTTGCTGTGTGTGGGAAGTCTTTGTCTCTGTGTCTAATTTAGGGGGGGGGGGGGTTGGTTGTGTCTCTGCGTGTAAGAATATGGTGGAAAAGGGAAACATAGTGGCACCCCTAGCTCCATGTAATCAAAACACACACACATTCCCAGGATCTCCCACTCCAGTAAGAGGAATCTCCCTTTCCTGTGCCAGGTACTAGCAGGGCCCAGTTTGAACACATGACTTTCCCCCTTAAGCCATGGGCTTGTGGAAGAGGCAGGAGACGCCCTCCTCACAGTTTCTGTCATAACAGCTGTTTTGGGAATGCTAGGGGCCTCCTTGAGTCGGGAAAGACGTGTGAGAGAGAGGTGGAAAGAGTCTCTGCACACCTATCTCCTCTGTCCTCTTCCAGCCAATGGAATTCCAGAGTTCTGTTTTTAGAACACAATTGCCATGGTTTCTGTTTATCTGTTCTGACACTGTCGGTCTGTCCCCTGGCTGCTCCGTCTCTGCCCTGTTCCCAGCGCATTGTTCTGTTTCCCCCCCCACCTTTTTAAAAACCGACACACCCCATGTTCCATACTGCGCATGTTTTGAACTGACAATAAATGGCATAACAATGCTCTAAAGAAGCGTTGGAAATAACATCGTTTCACCATTTACTGTGCAGTATTCAGACCCCTTGAATTTTCCACATTTTGTTACGTTACAGCCTTATTCTAAAATTAATTAAATCATTTTTTCTCTCCACAATCTACATCCAATACCACATGACAAAGCAAAAACAGCTTTTTAGAAATGTTTGCAAATGTATACAATTATTTTTGTTATTTTTTTTAAGTATTCAGACCCTTTACTCAGTATTTTGTGAAGAACCTTTGGCAGTGATTACATCCTAGAGTCTTCTTGGGTATGACGCTACAAGCTTGGCACACCTGTATTTGGTGAGTTTCTCCCTTCTCTGCAGATCCTTTCAAGTTCTGTCAGTTTGGATGGGGCACGTCTCTGCACAACTATTTTCAGGTATTTCCAGGGATGTTTGATCGGGTTCAAGTCCGAGTTCTGGCTGGGACATTCAGAGACTTGTCCCGATGCCACTCCTGCGTTTTCTTGGCTGTCTGCTTGGGGTTGTCCTGTTGGAAGGTGAACCTCTACCCCAGTCTGAGGTCCTGAGTGCTCTGGATCAGGTTTTCATCAAGGATCTCTCTGTACTTTGCTCCGTTCATCTTTCCCTTGATCCTGACTAGTCTCCCAGTCCCTGCCACTGAAAAACATCTCCACATTATGATGCTGCCACCATGCTTCACCATAGGGATGGTGCCAGGTTTCCTCCAGACTTGGCATTCAGGCCAAATAGTTTTAATCTTGGTTTCATCAGACCAGAAGATTCTGTTTCTCTTTAAAATAGCCTCCAACACTCTACTCAACAAACTGAATGCAGTCTATCACAGTGCCATATGTTTTGTCACCAAAGCCCCACACACTACCCACCATTGCAACCTGTACGCTCTCGTTGGTTGGCCCTCGCTTCATACTCGTCGCCAAACCCACTGGATACAGGTTATCTACAAGTCTCTGCTAGGTAAAGCCTTGCCTTATCTCAGCTCAACGGTCACCATAGCAGCACCCACTCGTAGCACGCGCTCCAGCAGGTATATCTCACTGGTCACCCCCAAAGCCAATTCCTTCTTTGGTCGTCTTTCCTTCCAGTTCTCTGCTGCCAATGACTGGAACGAACTGCAAAAATCCCTGAAGCTGGAGACTCATATCTCACTCACAAGCTTTAAGCACCAGCTGTCAGAGCAGCTCACAGATCACTGCACCTGTACATAGATGGGCTGTTTTACAGATGGGCTATCTACCTACCTCATCCCCATACAGTATTTATTTATTTATCTTGCTCCTTTGCACCCCAGTATCTCTACTTGCACGTTCATCTTCTGCACATCTACCATTCCAGTGTGTAATTGCTATATTGTAATTACTTCGCCACCATGGCCTATTTATTGCCTTACCTCCCTTATTTGACCTAATTTGCACTAACTGTATATAGACTTTTTGTTTTCTTTTGTTCTACTGTACTATTGACTTTTGTTTATTCCATGTGTAACTCTATGTGTTGAATTGCGATGCTTTATCTTGGCCAGGTCGCAGTTGCAAATGAGAACTTGTTCTCAACTAGCCTACCTCGTTAAATATATATATTTATTTATTTATTTATTTATTTATTTATTAATTAAGTGGTCTGAGCATCCCTTAGGTGCCTTTTGGCAAACTCCAAGCGGGCTGTCATGAGCCTTTTACTGAGGAGTGGCTTCCATCTGGCCACTCTACCATAAAGGCCCAATTGGTGGAATGCTGCATAAAATGCTTGTCCTTCTGGAAGGTTCTCCCATCTCCACAGAGGAGCTCTGTCAAAATGACCATTGGATTCTTGGTCACTTCCCTGACCAAGGCCCCTCCCCCGATTGTGCAGTTTGGCTGGCGGCCAGCTCTAGGAAGAGTCTTGTTGGTTCCAAACCTCTTCCATTGAAGACTGATGGAGGCCACTGTGTTCTTGGACTTCCAATGCTGCAGAAAATGTTTTGGTGCAGATCTGTCTCGGAGCTCTACGGATAATTCCTTCGACTTCATGGCTTGGTTTTTGCTCTGACATGCACTTTCAACTGTGGAACCCTTTTATATAGACGGGTGTATGCCTTTCCAAATCATGTCCAATCAATTGAATTTACCACAGGTGGACTCCAATCAAGTTGTAGAAACATCTCAAGGATGATCAATGGAAACAGGATGCACCGGAGCTCATTTTCGAGTGTCATAACAAAGGGTCTGAATACTTCTGTAAAAATGGTACTTCTGTTTTTTTACTTTTATACATTTGCACATATTTCTTAACCTGTTTTTGCTTTGTCATTATGGGGTATTGTGGGTTGATTGACAAACATTTTTTACATTTTGTTTTTATAAATTTTAGAGCAAGGCAGTAATGTAACAAAAATGTGGAAAAAGTCATGGGGTCTGAATACTTTCCGAATGTACTGTATATCAGCTCTTCATTTGGGAGATCGACAAGGCTGGCTGTCTTTTATGGCCTGTCTTCAGAGTGCCTTGAAATCACAACTTCCAAGGGGAGAGCATTAATCTGCCCTTTCACTCTCCAAACAGCAGTCACAGCCCAGCTACGGTGTCCATGGAGACGCTTCGGATGAGTCATCCGTTTCATAGAGAACATTCCTGTGTCGCCCCGCTGGGAGCGGACGGTATCAATCATGCCTGACCTTTGACATCCAGCCCCGGCCACTAATCAAAACAGGCCATGTATCTGAATGGACTTCCATGAGACAGCAGTCAACAGGCAGGAATGAGGGCGATTAGAGGAATATCTGTGGAAAGACGTCAACACCATTCATTCTACAGACAGTTATCAGAGGACCAAAAGGGCTGGGAAAGATGGCTCAGTGTAGTTATAAACTACAGGCATAACCTTTCAACTCATTGTCCCTAACCCCGGGAACTTTTGTCTGCATTACAAAGTTCCTCCACCAACATTATTTTTTAAAACAGCAAAACAATGCATTTACAGTGGTTTACTTATTCAACACATTGCCTCTATGAAACTAGTTCCCCATGTCTATAGGCTGTAGTTGCATGCTACTTCACAGTAAAGGTCTGTCTGTATGTAAGTGGTCATGTGTGTTTCTCTCTTCTCGTGCACAGATTGAGCGGCGCATGGAGATGGTGCGCGTGGTGTCCCACAATACACACAAGAGGATGGTCACGTGTCTGCAGGGCCACATTGGCACCGACGCAGAGAAGAGACATGTAAGTACACATATTGTTAACATTATTCCTGGCCAAATTGTCTGAATTACTAGATCAAATATTAACATATTTATGATTTACAGTACCAGTCAAAAGTTTGGACACACCTACTCATTCAAGGGTTTTTCTTTTTTTAAATAGTGAAGACATCAAAACTATGAAATACATAATGAATCATGTAGTAACCCAAATAAATGTTAAAAATCGAAATATATTTTATATTCTTCAAAGTAGCCACCCTTTTCCTTGATGGCAGCTTTGCACACTCTTGGCATTCTCTCAACCAGCTTCACCTGGAATGCTTTTCCAACAGTCTTGAAGAAGTTCCCACATATGCTGTGCACTTGTTGGCTGCTTTTCATCACTCTGCGGTTCAACACATCCCAAACCATCTCAATTGGGTTGAGGTCGGGTGATTTTGCAGGCCAGGTCATCTGATGCAGCACTCCATCACTCCATCACTCCCCTTCTTGGTCAAATAGCCCTTACACAGCCTGGAGGTGTGTTGGGTCATTGTCCTGTTGAAAAACAAATGATAGTCCCACTATGCGCAATTAGGCTGCAATTTCTGAGGCTGGTGACTCTAATGAACTTATCCCCTGCAGCAGAGGTGACTGGGTCTTCCTTTGCTGTGGATGTCCTCATGAGAGCCAGTTTCATCATAGTGCTTATTGGTTATTGTGACGGCACTTGAAGAAACTTTCTGGATTGACTGACCTTCATGTCTTTAAGTAACGATGGACTGTTGTTTCTATTTGCTTATTTGAGTTGTTCTTTCCATAATATGGAATTTTACCAAATATATCTGTCTTCTGTATACCACCCCTACCTTGTCACAACACAACTGATTGGCTCAAACACATTAAGAAGGAAAGAAATTCCACAAATTAACTATTAACAAGGCACACCTGTTAATTGAACTGCATTCCAGGTGACTATCTCATGAGGCTGGTTGAGAGAATGCCAAGAGTGTGCAAAGATCTCAAGGCAAAGGGTGGCTACTTTGAAGAATATAACATCTATTTTGTTTTTGTTTAACTTTTTTTGGTTACTACATGATTCCATGTGTTATTTCATATTTTCGATGTCTTCACTATTATTCTACAATGTACAAATACAGAAAAACCCTTGAATGAGTAGGTGTGTCCAAACTTTTGACTGGTACTGTATATACCACTGAGTCTTCACTTATCCCAATTTAATAATAGATTATCCCACCCCCTTGAAAATAATGTTCTATATCAGCAATTTGTTTGTTTTTGTTTACTTCTCATGCTCCGACATGTACAATTGTGTCAATGCCAGTCCGTACCACGCCTTTACACAGGAAATGGTCAGGTAAAAACACACATTTTACTTTTCTCATAGCTACATTTCCAGCTCTGCTCATCCCTCCTCCCATGCTTTTCATTCCAGCTTTGAGAATAGAAAGGAATGAAAAGGCATCATACTGTATCTAGTTTTTACAGTATGTCAAAGTACTGTAGCTATTAACACAGCAATAACAGTAACATTCTCATTCTTTCTACTATTCTTTGTCCAACTTCATGACATTGGAAAATGACTTTCCAGTGATAAACCCTAAAAAAAACTAAGCATAAACATTTTGTTGACATTATTAGAATGAGTAAATTGTTGGTGCCTCAGATGGTATCTAATAAATATATACATCTCTCTCTTCCCTCTCTTTCTCCACACACACACACACACACACACACACACACCTCACAGAAAAAGCTTCCTCTGACAGCGCTGTCTCAAGCCATGGTGGACGGCGGCAGTCAGCTGGGAGAGGAGTCTCTGATTGGGTGAGTGAGGGTGACAGGTTAGACAACCAACCATTTGTCTGACACTGGTTATCTGGAACAGATGAACCTTAGAGAGGGGGAAATGGGGATACCTAGTCAGTTGTACAACTGAATGCCTTCAACTGAAATGTGTCTTCTGCATTTAACCCAACCCCTTAAATCAACATCCACGTCTTTGGCACTCGGGGAACAGTGGGTTAACTGCCTTGCTCAGGGGGATGGAGAATGTGGGACTATGTTTTCAGAGCTAACAAACTGGCCTAATTTGTTATTATCGTCTGTATTTTGTAATATTTTGTTTTCGTGGAGGATCAGAAAGTGCTTAGTGTGGTTGTGTGTATCCACATAATGAGGATGTGTGCCAGACAGTTCCTCCATGTAACAACACTAGCTTGCCTTGTTTGCATGGTAAGACAGTGACAGAAATGGACAGGCACTCAAACAAGAGGATCTAGAAACTGTGACTGGAAGCTACCCATCGATTTTACTGTTACTACCAAGGTGTCCATCTGACCTTGTTATGAGAGTAAAGTTCATGTTGGATAAAAAATGTCTTGACAGGTCTGATTGAAACTGAACATTTGTCGTTAACTTTCCAAATGTCATCAAAACAAAATACCCTAGACAAGGCGGGATCTTTTTGTGTAGGTAAAATAGGTAAAATAAGAACTATCATATGGAAGTAAACTTTGAGTCAGGCTTGTTGTGTGGTCCTCCCTAGAGGTCGACCGATTATGATTTTTCAACGCCGATACTGATTATTGGAGGACCAAAAAAGCCAATACCGATTAATCAGACGATTAAAAATAATATATTTTTTAATATATATAAATATATTTGTAATAATGACAAGTACAGTACAACAATACAGAATGAACAATGAACACTTTTTACATTTTTAACTTAATATAATACATAAATGAATGATAATGATAATGAAACATGTTCAATTTGGTTTAAATAATGCAAAAACACAATGTTGGAGAAGAAAGTAAAAGTGCAATATGTGCCATGTAAAAAAGCTAATGTTTATGTTCCTTGCTCAGAACATTAGAACATATGAAAGCTGGTGGTTCCTTTTAACATAAGTCTTCAATATTCCCAGTTAAGAAGTTTTAGGTTTTAATTATAGGACTATTTCTCTCTCTACCATTTTTTTTTTTTCATATACCTTTGACAATTGGATGTTCTTATAGGCACTATAGTATTGACAGCCTAATCTCGTGAGTTGAGAGGCTTGAAGTCATAAACAGCGCTGTGCCTCAAGCATTGCTAAGAGCAGCTGGCAAACACAGTAAAGTTTGAATGAAAGCTTACGAGCCTGCTGCTGCCTACCACCGCTCAGACAGACTGCTCTATCAAATTTTAAATCATAGACTTAATTATAATATAATAAAACACACTATGAGCCTTTGGTCATTAATATGGTCAAATCCGGAAACTATCATTTCGAAACAAAACGTTTATTCTTTCAGTCAAATACGGAACCGTTCCGTATTTTATCTAAGGGGTGGCATCCATAAGTCTAAAAATTGCTGTTACATTGCACAACCTTCAATGTTATGTCATAATTATGTAAAATTCTGGCAAATTAATTAGTCTTTGTTAGGAAGAAATGGTCTTCACACAGTTCGCAAGCGGCCCAAACTGCTGCATATACCCTGACTCTGCTTGCACAGAACGCAAGAGAAGTGACACAATTTCCCTTGTTAATATTGCCTGATAACATGAATTTATCTTAACTAAATATGCAGGTAAAAAAAAAATACTTGTGTATTGATTTTAAGAAAGGCGTTGAAGTTTATGGTTAGGTACATTGGTGCAACGATTGTGCTTTTTTCGCAAATGCGCTTTTGTTAAATCATCACCCGTTTAGCGAAGTAGTCTGTGATTCGATGATAAATTAACAGGCACCGCATTGATTATATGCAACACAGGACAAGCTAGATAACTACACATGGTTGACGATATTACTAGTTTAACTAGTGATTATGTTAAGATTGATTGTTTTTTATAAGTTTAATGCTAGCAAGCAACTTACCTTGCCTCCTTGCTGCACTTGCGTAACAGGTGGTCAGCCTGCCACTCAGTCTCCACATGGATTGCAATGTAATTGCCGTGCAAAAATGCAGATTACCGATTGTTATAACTTGAAATCGGGCCTAATTAATCGGCCATGTCGATTAATCGGTTGACCTCTAGTCCTCCCACTACGACTTGGGAAAGCGTGCAGTTTGTTAGGCTACAGATTAAATAAATGACAATGTACTTCACAGGGTGGTGAAAGTGTAAGGTGATGAGCTTGATTCGCCTTTCCAATAAATATTGAGTGTCTTATTCTGGTTACATGATCATCGATGCTTGGCTGTCATTTGACAAATAAAAATGATTTTGCTTTTATGTCCCTAATAATCTCATCTAGTAGGCTATACCCGCGTTGTATCTGTGAGCTGTTGGCTAGAGTGGGCACACTCGCTATATAACACCCATTTTATTTTGGTGAGAGAACCATCAGTAGAGTTAAATGCGATGGTGGGAAATTGCCTATATTGTTTTTATGCAGATTTTTAGAATGAAACGCTGTCACCAATTGGATGGAAACCGATCTACTGTCTGCTTTTAGGTGGAGGTCAATCTCATTTGTGCATGATGTATAGTATGTGTGGATGATGAATTTGAAAGGTGGTGCCAACGAAGACTAGTGACGAATGCGACGTGTTGATGGCCCTCTCTGCTGTTATCAGTCCTTATTTATATTATTTGAAGGAAAGTAATTAACTGCTGATCCGGTGGCTCTTCCTGTGGCGTCTGAATGACCTGTGTGTATGGGTCTCCTCCTGACAGGAAGATGATGGAGGTGTGTGGGGAGGCAGAGAACAGGCTGGCGTCAGAGCTGCTGCAGCATGAGGTCCAGATAGAGAAAGATGTCCTAGACCCACTCAACCAGCTAGCAGAGGTGAGAAGGAGATATCTAGCTAGTGCCTTATTTCATCCAAACCGGTCTCAAGAGTATCCAATATATATATATATATATATAAGTACATTCTTACTCCAACACAGCATCAAAGAATCATTGAGTCAATATGTACTTGGAAAAGTACCATACATTCTTAATATGAATGTGATCTGTCCACATTCTCAGGTGGACATTCCCAACATCCTGAAACAGAGGAAGCAGCTAGCCAGGCTAGTGCTGGACTACGATTCTGCCAGAGCGAGGTGAGCCTATGTACATTTGAAGTCGGAAGTTTAGATACACCATAGCCAAATACATTTAAACTAAGTTTTTCACAGTTCCCAACATTTAATCCTAGTCAAAATTCCCCAGTTAAGGACTCCAACCTGAGTGTATGTAAACTTCCGACCTCAACTGTATCACCTGTATCACCTTTATTTACATGTATGACCTTTATTCATGTTATATTGTGCTTATGACATGTTTTCTGAAGTTTGTAACAAGTTTCTAACCTGGTGTGTGTGTGTGGTCTACCCCTTCCAGGTGGTTGCAGGCAACCAAGTCAATAATCTCAGGAACAAACACGCAGGCACTGACGGCAAAGGCAGACCTGCTGAAAGAAGAGGTGGATGAAGCTATGAACAAAATGGAACTCTGCAAGGTAAGTGTGTCGGACGTCCAGTCCGCTGTATGAATTAGGATAAATCACAGACCTCAGTCCCGAATGTTAACTGCTTGCAGAAGAGGAAGTTGGAATATGGAATGATTGGTACAGTTTTTCTGTCAAATCAATAGTTTGGGCACAGCTACTCATTCAAGGGTTTTTATTTGACAATTTTCTACATTGTAGAATAATAGTGAAGACATCAAATCTATGAAATAACACCTATGGAATCATCTGGTAACCAAAAAAAGTCAGAATATATTTCATATTGATGACAGCTTTGTACACTCAAAGGGTGGCTACTTTGAAGAATCTCAAAAATACATTTTATTTTATTTTGTTTAACACTTTTTTGGTTACCAGATGATTCCATATGTGTTTTTTCATAGTTTTGATGTCTTCACTATTATTCTACAATGTAGAAAATAGTAAAAATAAAGAAAAACCCTGGAATGAGTAGATGTGTCCAAACTTTTGACTGGTACTGTACATGAGAGCAGAAGTGGACATTCCAACCTCAGTGACGTCGTGGCTGCTTGCTTTAGGAAGAATGCCCAGTCAGCTGTTTGTGTGCACATGTGGCCCCTCTGTGTATGTTGCTGACTCAGTGTATTGCGTTTGTATGGAGTGGTGTGTGTCAGGTCATCTGTCCAGGAAACTACATGCCTGTGTGTTTTCCTTCCTCTACTCTCCAAGCCTGTTTAGCCCTACGAACCCTACAGCTCTACCCAGGCCCTGTTAACAGCAGACAGATTTGATTGACGATGGAAGGCCCAATGGCCATACCCACCGCTAACACTAACAGAGCTGCCACCTGAAATGCATGGATTGGATGTTGATATAATGGAGACCAGAGAGGTGGATAAAAAACAATATATATATATATAGGCAAGTCAGTGTAGAATAAATTCTTATATACAATGATGGCCAAACCCGGACGACGCTGGGCCAATTGTGCGCCCGCCCGATGGGACTCACAATCACGGCCGGATGTGATGCAGCCTGGATTGGAACCAGGGACTGTAGTGACGCCTCTTGCATTGAGATGCAGTGCCTTAGACCCCTTCGCCACTCACCACCTAGGTCAATAATAAAACGGGCATAGGGACATTACTGTTGATGTGATGTTTAATCATTAAATGGATGTGATGCAGCCTGGATTGGAACCAGGGACTGTAGTGACACCTCTTGCATTGAGATGCAGTGCCTTAGACCCCTTCGCCACTCACCACCTAGGTCAATAATAAAACGGGCATAGGGACATTACTGTTGATGTGATGTTTAATCATTAAATGGATGTGATGCAGCCTGGATTGGAACCAGGGACTGTAGTGACGCCTCTTGCATTGAGATGCAGTGCCTTAGACCCCTTCGCCACTCACCACCTAGGTCAATAATAAAACGGGCATAGGGACATTACTGTTGATGTGATGTTTAATCATTAAATTGATGTTTTTTTTTAGTTTGAAATGTAAGTTCTGAGAGCTGGTTCCTCTGTCATCTGGTTGTAATGATCTCTTGTCTGCTCCTCTCTCTCAGGACCAACTGGCTGCAGACATGTACAGTTTCTTCTCTAAGGAAGGGGACTATGCCCGCTACTATGTAATGGTGGGTGTGTGTGTGTGTGCATGTGTGGGAATGTTCACAGCTGTAGATTGACTGGGTGAGCAGTTCATTTTTAAGTCTTCATTGTTGATGATTGACACTCCCCCTCTACCATCTCTCTTGCCCCCACCCCCCACCCCAATGTTCTGTTGTTTTCCCAGCTCTTAGAGGCCCAAGCAGATTATCATAGAAAATCTCTGACTGTGCTGGAGAGTGTCCTGCCAACCATCCAAGCACAGCAAGGTACACTACACTCCTGACCCCCCAAAACCCTCCGACAGCCAGGTGCAGTACAACACAGTCTTCCTCTCCCCGTGCTGGTTGAACATACCCAGAAGTTATCCTCCTCCAATCCTAGCCTTAACCATGATGGAAGGAAATGCAGTACTACGTCATTTGTCTAGAGACAACTTCATTGTACTCCCCGCTAAAACCTCTCGCAGCAAGATACAGTCCATTAAGGGAAAGTATTCGGACCTGTGGCTAGAGGGGGGTGGAGTGGAGAGTATAGATATTTTTTGGAAGGATGTGAGGATTGGTCTGTACAGTGCATTCAGAAAGTATTCAGACCCCTTGACTTTTTCCACATTTTGTTACGTTAGACTTATTCTAAAATTGATTACATTGTTTTTTCCCCTCATCAATCTACAGACAATACCCCATAATGGCAAAGCAAAAAAAAAAGTTTTTATTTTTTGCAGCTGTATTAAAAATGTAAAACTGAAATATCACATTTACACAAGTATTCACACCTTTTACTCAGTACCTTTGTTGAAACACCTTTGGCAGCTATTACAGCCTCGAGTCTTCTTGGGTCGGATGCTATAAGCTTGGCACACCTGTATTTGGGAAGTTTCTCCCATTCCTCTCTGCAGATCCTCTCAAGCTCTTTCAGGTTGGATGGGGAGCATTGCTGCACAGCTATTTTCAGGTCTCTTCAGAGATGTTCGATCGGGTTCAAGTCCGGGCTCTGGCTGGTCCACTCAATGACATTCGGAGACTTCTCCTGAAGCCATTCCTGTGTTGTCTTGGCTGTGTGCTTAGGGTTGTTGTCCTGTTGGAAGGGGAACCTTCACCCCACTCTGAGGTCCTGAGCAGGTTTTCATCAAGGATCTCTCTGTACTTTGCTCCATTCATCTTTCCCTCAATCATGACTAGTCTCCCAGTCCCTGCTGCTGAAAAACATCCCCACAGCATGATGCTGCCACCACCATGCTTCACTGTAGGGATGGTGCCAGGTTTCCACCAGACGTGACGCTTGGCATTCAGGCCAAAGAGTTTAATCTTGGTTTCATCAGACCAGAAAATATTGTTTCTCATGGTCTGAGAATCCTGTCATGTGCCTTTTACTGAGGAGTGGCTTCCGTCTGGCGACTCTACCATGAAGGCCTGATTGGTGGAGTGCTGCAAAGATGATTGTCCTTCTGGAAGGTTCTCCCATCTCCACAGAGGAACTCTGGAGCTCTGTCAGTGACCATCGGGTTCTTGGTCATGTCCCTGACGAAGGCCCTTCTCCCCCGATTGCTCAGTTTAGCCGAGCGGCCATTTCTAGGAAGAGTTTTGGTGGTTCCAAACTTCTTCCATGTAAGAATGAAGGAGGCCACTGTGTTCTTGGGGACCTTCAATGTTACAGAAATGTTTTGGTACCCTTCTCCAGATCGACACAATCCTGTATTGGCACTCTACGGTCAATTCCTTCGACCTCATGGCTTGGTTTTTGCTCTGATATGCTCTGCCGTGCACTGTCAACTGTGGGACCTTATATAGACAGGTGTGCCTTTTCTAAATCATGTCCAATCATTGAATTTACCATAGGTGGACTCCAAGTTGTAGAAACATCTCAAGGATAATCAATGGAAATGGGACGCACCTGAGCTCAATTTTGAGTCTCATAGCAAAGGGTCTGAATGCTTACATAAAAAATATATTTCAGTTTTTTATTTGTAATACATTTGCAGATATTTCTTAACCTGTTTTCGCTTTGTCATTATGGGGTAGTGTGTGTAGATTGATGAGGGAAAAAAAGAATATTTTTTAGAATAAGGCTGTAATGTAACAAAATGTGGAAAAAGTAAAGAGGTCTGAATACTTTCCGAATGCACTGTGCAGACCAATCCTCACGTCCTTCCAAAAAAACACTTTCTCTCTCCAACCCACCCCCCTCTAGCCACAGGCTCTTTTTTTTTCTACTTCAGGCTCATAATGGTTTAACTGAGCGTGATACAGGAACTACATTATATTATAGGAACTATAGTATATTATGATGTTATTGTTAAATTAGGCTGAAGTCTTAAAGGAAACATCCACCCAAAAGCACCAATTCTTTATAATTTGCAGTGTTAAAAATAACTCTACGTGAGAACATTTTGTTATAATGAGGTTGGTAGCAACGCTGAAGTCTTTTGCAGCTCAAGTCGACTACAAAACCCACAGTACAATGCTCTCTCTCTGGGCTGGCTGGCTAGCTAGCAAATGTAGCTACACACAATAATATTCAAGTCAATATCAGCATATGAAGTAGCTAGTTGTCTGTAAAATCGCTTAAACAAACTGCACTATCAATTTAGGCGGTCTACAATCTCACCATGTTCAACCACAGATCGTGTGCCTCGCCGAGAGGAGTGGTCCGCAACAGCAGCATGCCGTGCACCCTGGACTGAAGAAGCAGACTAATAGGAGAAATGTGGTGGACCCTCTGTTAAATTATACATTTCTCCAGGTAGGAATATCGCAAAAAAATATGATCAATGGCTCATTCAAGAGAGAACAACATCCCGGGTTTTGACATTGGCCAGTATTGAAATTTGACATGTGTGATATACATTTTCGCGATCTAAAACGAATCGAACTTGTTAAAGAATGACATGCCAAAGCCATTCAAAGGGTTGGTTAACTCTTCAGATTCCTCGGGTCTCCACGGAATTAGGTTCATCTGCTTTTAGTTTTCACGCTCCAAACGTTTGGAATCAGTTACAAAAAGAATCCAATTTGGATTCCCTGGTTCCACTAAGGCAGTTTATAACCTTGACGATAAATGAGTTCAACGAGGTGTGCAATTGTTTTGATTGATTTGAATAACTTGTTTATGATGGCTGATGTTCTAATGTACTTTTTTTATTGTGTCTTGTTATATATGTTTTTTGCATTTGACTTTATGGTCTGAGGACACCATTGAAAATGAGGTCCTGGACTCAATTGGTCTTCCCTGATTTAAATAAAAGTTAATAAAAAAACACAACAAATGCTACGCCATACCGGCTATATTTCTGCCTGCGTGAACGGCAAGAGCTCAGATACACATGAAAACGGAATGACCCCCAGAATCGATAGAACATGCCCAAAAACTATATAACGTTCAAAATGGGTGTATCTTTCCTTTATTTCCCCCTGACGGCTTGTCTACAGCTGTTAGCATCTTGGTTATTTGTTAGACCATTTCAATCACTTATACGTATATTAAAATGCCACATCAACCATCTCTCAGTCAAAGTAATTGCTTATTATTCTCAATGATGGCTGAATGAAACTGGCAGGCTCTGTCAAATATAGAGAATTGCTTATTGTTTCTGTAGGACTGAAAAGGATTACAGGGAAGACATTTTATGTTGGTGCCGCCACTCTCTTTTTAGTATGGGCATCCTCCCTCCCTCTTCTCCCTCTCTGTGGTTGTGAAGCTGTGTCCTGTTAGCTTGTTTTTATCTAGTAAACCCAACACATTTGGTCTAAATCAGACAGCCTTGCTCTCAGCATGTAGGTTATGATGACTCAAAGTCCAACACTATATACAGCTCACGTCAGACCTACCTGGGCTTTCCTTTCCACAGAGTGGGAACATATACCATGGATGGAGACCATGTGGTTATTCGTTACAGCTGGCTTTATTAGAGGAGGGAGTGACTGATGGTTGACCAGAGGGGACATTGTTGACCTAGAAATCTACCATTCCCAGGCCTCCTAACCTCTCATCCACACACTGCTCTTCCTGGGGTGACTACCTACCGCCCTCTCTCACTGCAGACCCGTAACAACTGTATTGTTGTTACCACCATGCTTAGTGCTACCATTCTCTCTACCACGCTCTCGCTCTCCCTTCAGACTCGTGGACGGAGAAGCCAGCGTTTGGGACGGGGCTGGAGGAGCATCTGAAGAGGAGTAGCAGAGAGATCGCTCTGCCCTTAGAGGCCTGCGTCATGATGCTGCTGGAGACTGGCATGAAGGAGGAGGTAGGGAGATGGAGGGAAGCATTGGCTGGAGGGGGGGGGAGAAATGAGGGGAAAGTTGAGGGGAAAGTTGAGGACTGAAATGTAATTATGGATGGGTGGAATAATAGGATGGAGGAAATGGATTGAACATTTTTGTCTCAAGTGGACCCAAATACGAAACACAAAATGCACTTAAACTGGTCCTAAACATAATTGAACCCATCAATTTGAAATGTTTACAAAAATGAACATGAGGAGAGACGGGACAAAAACATTGAAATCTGTTGCAATGTTCGAAGTTCTTTTCACTTATTAGAAATGTCAGCAATTATTCTGTAATTGCGATTTATTAGGATGCTATGTTTGTGTTTGCACGGTTTTAGAATACAACAAAGTATCTTGTTGGTCATAATAAATCAGCTGTGTGTTTACTCCTCCCAGTCTTTAGTTCTCAACACATTGTTTGTCTTCCAGTTCATTCTATGGGTAAACACAACACAGTCAGTGTGGTGAGAAGAGAGGGACTGTTTGTTTGGGAGAGAGAGAGTGGAGGTGTGTGTGAATGAATGAATACAGGGTTGGGTGTCTGTGTAGTGATTTTAAAGGAGAATTTAGCTCTTTTACAACCAAATCTCTATTTTGGAGTTAATGTTATGTTTTTGCGATTTCACTCATTTTTATTTTATTTACCCAACCAGCGATTTCACTTCCTCATCCTCTTTGTCAGTATGGGGGCTCGGGAAAAATACATGAACAATAGGGTATAGTGTTTAGTTGTACACGTGAAACTGTGTAATTCTGAAATGTATCCCCAACGTTATATTACATTATGTTTTGGCGACTTGAACCATACCTCTCTGTCCATTCTAGCAGCAGGCTACACAATGGAACAGCTGTATAGGGTAAACTGCCCGAGTCGTACAAAATGGAATGTAGCGTTGCGGATAAAGTTCGAAATGACACAATTTCACGTGTACAACATCTAAAGACCTGCATCACTGTACTGAAAGTGTTTCTGTTTCTAAAAGGACGTATTTGGGTGTTTTTGCTAATGTTCTTTCAGAGCCCCCGTACTGCACAACGAGGATGATTGTTTGATTTATTTACTTATTTTAATCAAGTGAAATTACCCAAAAAGTGTCTGGACCCTTCTATGACAAAAGGAAATGTCTAATTTAAGCATTGTTTGAGGATTGTGTGTCTGTGTCGCATCAATCGTGTCTGTGTTGTTGTATCAGGGCCTGTTTAGGATCGCAGCAGGGGCCTCTAAACTAAAGAAGCTCAAAGCTGCTCTGGACTGTTCCACCTCACAGCTGGAGGAGTTCTACTCAGACCCCCACGCTGTCGCTGGTACGGTGCTAAGCCCTACTCACGTTTTATACATGTTTCGGCAAGAGTTTTCAAGTAATATAACTGAAATGACTGTCAGACCATCCCTCACATCACTGTCATTTCATTCCAGGAGCCCTGAAGTCTTACCTGAGAGAACTGCCGGAACCTCTGATGAGCTTCCAGCTTTACGACGAGTGGATTCAGGCGTCTAAGTAAGCCACCACACACCGTCTTGTGTAGCTGTTAAAGGAAGTGTAACCAAGTAGAGCAGTAATAAAAGTATGGTAAATAAAATGGAAAAAGGAGTGAAATTATAGCAACCATAAAACGGGTCCGTGATTGTCCCTCTGTCTCTCTGCCCAGCGTTTCAGAGCCAGACAAGCGTCTGCAGGCCCTATGGGTTGTGTGTGATCAACTACCGAAGAACAACAAAGCCAACCTAAGGTGGGTAACAGATGGACTGGTTCACAACAAAGATGTGTTTATTATGAAGATATATTACCCTGTTTCTTAACATCTAATGATTTGCCTTACCTGTGCCCGTCTCTGTGTCGTAGGTATCTGGTGAAGTTCCTGTCCAAGCTGGCTCAGGACAGTGAGGTCAACAAGATGACCCCTAGCAACATCGCCATTGTACTGGGACCAAACATGCTGTGGGCCAAAACAGAGGGGTGAGAAAGGGGGGAGTTACTTACTTTTCAAACTAAAAAACGAATGTTTGTTAGTGTTTGTTTATAACATGTCTGTGTTCCTCTGTATGCCTGCAGGACTCTAGCTGAGATGGCTGCTGCTACCTCTGTTCACGTGGTGACCATCATAGAACCTATCATACAGCACGCTGACTGGTTCTTCCCTGAGGGTATGTATATGTGACCTTTGACCGGGTCCTCAGGAGGGAGGTACTTAGTCTCCTGTGTACAGGATCATGAACAATGGAAACGGGAATGTCATCAGATTACTCTTTCAGTGGTATAAATCTGATTCCCAGGCTACTCAAAAAGATAGATCTGTTTGTTTTTAAATGGCGCCTAAAGGAATTCTACTTGCCTGTTCTCCGCCTTTGCATAGATGTGGAGTTTAATGTATCGGGGATGTTCGCCATGCCCACCCCTCCTTCCAACCACTCGATGGAGTACGACTGTTCCACCATCGAGAGGAAGAGGCCTGGTAGCATGGTGGGGCCAGAGAACGATAACCCTCGCAAGGACAGGTAACCACCAACAGTAGCTAGGGCTGTTACGGTGACTGTATTACCGCCACACCGGCGGTCACGAGTCATGAAGGCAGTCAAGTTTAACGTGACCGTTTAGTTACGGTAGTTAGGCTTCTCCGAGCTCTGATGATGCTGATGGGGCGGCAGGTAGTCTAGTGGTTAGAGCGTTGGACTAGTAACCGGAAGGTTGCAAGTTCAAATCCCCGAGCTGACCAGGTACAAAAAAAAAGTTCCTAGGCCGTCATTGAAAATAAGAATTTGTTCTTAACTGACTTGCCTAGTTAAATAAAGGTAAAAATAAAAAATGGTCATTAGTAGTCTACCAAACTGGCTAACTGCCTGGTACTCAGCACTCTCTTGTCTCTCTAATCACTCTGACATCAATACAAATGTCTTTGAAAATCTAATCAAACACTTCATGAGAGCTCATGTTGCGCAACATTTCAATAGGCCATACAATTGCTTGAGAAAACAGAGTGATGGCCTCTTAAAAGAGGAGGAACCCATCAGCTTTCTATAGGCTACTATATTTATTTCTCAACTTTCCTAATGTTAAACACATTGTTTCTCTTTACAACATGGCTGGCACAAAAATTTACCACAGGAAAAGCATCCTCCATTTGCTTTTTAAGTGCATAGCTGACATGTATTTTCCCCCGCTGCCCGTTTCAAGACAGGTGCATGATAATGGTCCATTGTAAATCAAAACAAATTTCACACACTTATTATTTACTCTTTGTAAAGACGAGATGAAATCAACAATAGGCTAATATTGTCACCCATCAAACTATCACTTGTGAATGATGCCCAGCGCAGGCAAGAAACGATGTATACCTTCATATCATAGTCGCCCATAGGCCTATATGTTTTGATAAGGTTTGTATCACAACTAAAGTGGCCAAATAACTTCTTTAAATTTAAGCACATTATCCGCTTTATAAGGATTGTAGAGCCTAACTGGCATACATATGCAGCAAGTGAGTTTCAAGTTGGGTATGTTAATTTTCACCATAAATGCACCTTTTTTCTATTATAATAAAAGCATTACATGCATAATCCCATTTCTGGTCACTTTTGATAATGGTGTTTTCCTGCTAATGGAACACTCACACTGCCGTGTGAGCATTGCTGCGCTTATGTGATGAAATAGCCTTATCTATCAATATTTTAAGCTAAATGTTCTGATCTGTTGCATCAGCCTCATTGGTTATGTTTTTTTTTTATTGCTAGTGGTTGTATTAATTAGGGATCTATCGCATCCCACAACTGTCCCAGACTGTTTGGAATATTTATTTATCTCACAGAATAGGGCGACTTTTGTACCGTGGGGGATAGTAGATTGATGTAGGTTAGTGCTTTTTCTGTTCGTTAGGCCTACTCATCTTGTTGGCTGAAAAAGTAAATGTAGACAGTTCTTCCTCTTCCAATATCTTCAATATGCGCCTCAGAATTGGATAAGAACGCCCGCAGTTGCGTCCCCGATGTCCGTCTTCACTTGTAGCCTGTGAGAAAGAGCCGATCACGTGACGGAGAGCCGTGTGAGTGAGAGGTGATTTGGAGTAAACAGCACACAGGGGAAAGTGAATTATAATGATTATATCCAGCCCAAGGGCACAACTGCCACTGGCCACAAAAGGCATATATATTTTTAGGGTGCATTACGACCACACAAAGGGGATGCTGCCGGACAATTCGAGGCATTATCAAGTGCTTGTCAAATTGGGAATGAGAGACTGATGAAGTGTGTACAACCTGCACAAAAAACACAGCAGAGCTCATGCCTTTCATGCAACTTTTCAAATCATCATTAGTCGCAAGGACAGGTAACCCCCAACATGCAGCCTTAGAATGTATAAACGTATAGCCCAACGTTTGTGTCACAAAAAAAGTTACATGAATAACTCTAAATTAAGCATATGGGAGTACCTGTTTCTTTAACTGCTCAACGCACTCCCTCAGATCGTTTGGAGAAACTATCATTTATATTTTATTCCATTGTATTCTTCACACTATAAAATAATGCCAGATCAGCCAGATCAGGACCTAACATAAGGACAACTCCGAGTATGCTATTCTCTTGTACTGAAATACACTACATTTTGTTCATATCATGTTTCTTTAGACCGGTCTAAAATAAATAATGGATTTATTGTGAAGTTTAGACTATATTACATGGATTTATTAGACTTTTTAAAATGTAGATGTTCCACAGGTCTGCATCAGTGGCTTGTAGGCTGTGTGTGGAAGCCAGGAGATGCTAAATGTGTTAATTAATGGTCAATTAACTAGCTCCATCCCTCTACTTTGAACTGCCATGGGGTGAAAGGTCAAAGACGGATCCTATACCTGCCAGTGCTCTGAGCTGAGGATATGCTATTTAAATCTAAAGGATTTTCACTTGTATAACTCAACCAATAATATATTAATTTACACTTTGAATGTTTGGTTTGATTGGTAGCTCTAATGATTATCATACTTACATGGGGATATTTTTTAAGTGTATTTTTGGATGTCTTAAGTGCTATAGGCTTTCTAGTTGCTTCTAGTTTATCTTTGTGACTTTAGACTACAAATCTACATAACATCCCTTTTGACTATTTGGTGTGGAGTATCTCTCTCGCTCTCTTTCTCTCCACTCTCTCACGCTCTCGCTCTACTCTGGGACTTGGTGATTCTGTCCTGTCGCCCGGGTTTCTTTCTCAACGTGGCTCTGCCGTCTGTCTGTCCTCTCTCCTCTCTGTAGTTTTGCTAACAAACTGTCGGACCATAACACCGTCCCCCGTAGAGGCAGCCACACCTTAGGTAGAAAGCAGCATGCTTCACCCGCCTTCCAGCCCCCCTTACCCCCGGTAGAGGCCCCAGGGCCTGGGCAGTTCACAGGGTGCGTGGCTGAGCTCCAGGCCCCACCGGGGGGCATGGCGTTGGAGGGCTGCCAGCCTAGCCTGGCACTGAGTATGGCTGCCCTGGTGGCAGCGCAGCAGCTTCTCGCTACTACCGCTGAGGAACTCAGGTAAGGGTGTGTGGTGCACTGGGGAGCACAGACACGCATGCCACTCCACTGCATGGGAAGGAAATACCTTTTTGCCTGCAACCTTTTGATGATAATTTGCTGATAAGTGTGTGTGCACTGTTTATGGTGATGTCACTGCTCTTCTACAAATATAAACGTTTTATGGTAATTTGAATCATTTTTGAATGAAAAATGACTACAGAGCATAGAAAATGTTGAAGTGACCGCATGGGTTTCTCACGTATTGTTTTCCTAGAGTTTTTCCTCTCGCTGTCTAACTGCATTTTCCTCAAACAATTAACAAGTAATCATTATAATAACACTGTGGGTACATCTCAGTTCAGACCACTGGCTCTACAACAATGGTTGGTGTGAGCCAGCCGTCCTCAGAGGGCCCTCCCCACGCCTCTGCTCTCAGGCTAGAACACATGAATCAACAGATGTTGTTTGACCATTAAATCCATTTCCGTTTCTCATTGAGCTTATGTAGTTTTTGAAGGATGAGTTTGAATCCGTTCATGAAAGGTTTCCATTCAATCTCATTTTGACTGTTCTATTGATCCATTGGACAGAATATAGAAGGTAAACCGAAGACACCGCCCAGTGCAGTTAAGGACAAAAAGCTCACTGAACAGGCCTTCAATTTGATGGACATTTTCATAGCACTACGCTAAATTCTGAGTCTTGTACGTAAAATTAGGACCTCTGTCTGTCTGTCTCTGTTAAGCAACCCAAAGCGTGAACCCAGTTCCACCCCGACCCTCCACCAGAGGAACGGTTCAGGTGGGGGCCACCCGGGCACGGCCAGCTCAGCCGGAGGAGGGGGAGCTGGGGGACAGCTGGGAGTGGGAGGCCCTGGGGCTGGATCCATGGGGCCCAGTCCACACATGATGCGCAGAGGTGAGACACTCCTTAAAGCAATTCAGCTTAGCTTTATTAGGTTGTTTGACATTTATTTGTAGCTATATGCATAATGGTATCATGAGGACATTTTTATCAAGAACCTATTATTTTCTTTTTCATTAGTAAGCCTCTTATTACAAGGTAATTTCCACTAGCAGTTATATTGTTACATTTGACATAGATTTACAAGCATGCTACACTGGATGTGTAACTGTTGCAGAGTGTAAGACACTCTTATTCATTTGAATGAAACCTGTGTAAGCAACGCAGATCTTTAAGAGCCTGTGCTGCTTAGTGTAAAATGGCGCTCTGGTTCTATTTTTAGGAATTGAACGCGCGCCTCATGCCAGAGAACACTACAGAAAGTGGCTTGGGCTCTGCTCAGCCTGGCTATAGTTAACCAGTCCAGTGCAGCAGCTGAAAACCCACTGTTTTTGTGACTCCCCAGTGTAGCTCCCCTGTTAGACGTAGACCTACAATTTCAAGTAGCCTAAAATAAAGTATATGTAGACATAAGATCCTTTCTGAAGTCCACCCCTCTCCACTATCCAGGTACAAAGAAGCCGGCCCCTGCCCCTCCCAAGCCGCTCAATCCCCCTTCAGGCCAGTCCAGTAACCCTACCAACCACCACCCCTTCTCAGGCCAGGGCCAGTCCCTCAGCCCCTCTCCCAGACCCCTCTCCTCCTCAAGCCACTCCCCTACCTCCCCCATCTCCCAGCCCTCTACCACCCCCCGCCGCCAATCCAGCAACCAGCCCCCCATCCAGGCCCCCAACCACCCGCCCCCACAGCCCCCCACACCCTCACAGGTCAGTCCCCCGCCCCACCCTAGGGCCCTCAGCCAGCCCGCAGGAGACTACCCGGGGGCGGACCAGTCTCCTCCAGACACCCCCACCCCGCCTGACACCCCTCCACCCTCCACCACCCTCCTGGACATACCCGGTGCCCATCCTGGCTCCCCCTCTCCCTTCCAGTCAGGCTCCCTCCCCCGGCCGCGCCCCGTCCCCAAACCCAGAAACAGGCCCAACATCCCTCCGCCCCCTCAGCCCCCCACACAGGGAAACGATACCAACGGGATCTGCAGCACAGCCTACAAAATCATGGGTGAGTCCAGTCAAGTGACGTGTTATTGTCCCATGAAGGGAGATTCATTTGGCAACACGCCACATAAATATATTCACAACAGTCTATAAACAGACATATCACAACAATCCCTTCTTTCAGTTTATAGTATAGGTTCAGTATTCAGTACCTCCTTTTCCTCTAGTGTTGACAGTATATTGACAATGTTTTATCTAAAAGTCCTGTGTCCACAGGTTCAGGAGCATTTATGAAAGGTTTGTCAGGTGATACTTGCATTTTGCAGCTCCTGCACTCCATCCGTTTTGGCATTACTCCATTACCACATCATACTTTTAGAAACATGCCACTTGTGCCTGCTTTTACAATTGTTCCCATTGGTTGTGAATCATCATGACTTTCAACCTTCATTATTAAATCATTTAAATATCAGTAACATTTTAATGTGGAATTTGCAAAGGACATCTCTAATGGTTGGTCTGTAAATGATGAAAGCATACCGGAAACAAAAAAAACAAACAATTTGATTCATGGAATTGGCAGAATATAAACTTTTTGAATTTGATAGATTGTGTCAGGATGTCTTTTGCAAAGCCTTAAATTGCATTTGTTCGCCCTCTGGAAATGTTTTTTTTAGTTTTTTTGTTAAGACATTGTTGTCATCTTGATTGGAAGACTTGTCCCCATAATGACCTGCTCCTTGTCTTGGCCTATACTTTACTGTACATCCGAATATTAAGCATGATCATAGCCTTTCATACATATTCACTTTAGGCTAAACACACTGCATGCCTAATGCCTAACTTGACTTAGGTGTGTTTTAGTTTGGCAACCCAACCGCATCAGGTTTTAGTGTTCTGGTATGCATGGAACAGGATTGTACTTAAGGTGCAAGCCTTGGATGCATTTTGAAGCTCTCTTTAACTCTGTGCTGATGATGGCTGTGATGTGGTTTTCAATAAAGAGGGCTGCATTATTTGCCTTTATGATGGAATGTGGATAGCATTAGCATGACTCTGTTTAAGAATAAATCTGTCTCAGCATCATCTCTGATATGCTACATAGTGTGGCTGGCACTTAACGCTACTTGATGGTGCACTGCTATTTTCCTATTTAAGCCAATGGAAAATGGTCATAGATTGCATCGGTTGAAACCACTGTTTGGATGTCAGATCCTTCAGATGATGGTACTGAAGGTAGTGGCGTGGGGGGAGTGATTGTCTGTACTGCAGGTTCAATTTGCATTATGCTTGTCTTAAGCATGTCAACCATCCTTGCCAAAACAAACTAACACTGAACACAAGTCACCATTTGGTTTTAAAATCCACTTTTGTTTTCTCCTTTAGGCATTTCTATTTATTGAATTCTTAGTATTTTTTACTTAGTTAATCCACAATATTTAGCTAAAGAATAAGTGAGTGATTTTATACAGTCTCTCAACAAACAACTACAGCTTAGCAGACTTTTAACATGAACTCCTCAGTCAGCTGCAGCACTAACATTTCACTGTCTCTGTCCTGTCCAGACCCAGCCCTGTCTCTCAAAGGGTTGACTCGAGCCTTCATCCCTGAGTTTGCTGTGGACCAGCAGCCAGTGACCGCCCCCTCCATGACGTCCGTGCCCCAGCCCAAAGACTCAGACCTGGACACAGAGAGTACCGTTCTATAAGGAAGAGGACTGGCCTTCTCTCTGTCCCCTCTCCATCTCCTCTCCAGGTGTGGTTAGAAGTTGACCCTAACCACAGGTCCAGGGTCAGATATTAGTGTCATCCCCTAATGGTTAACTTTAGGTCTAGGGGTAGGGTGATCTGGTCCTAGACTTGTGGTTAGTGTCAACTTCTACCTCAAGCTCCCCTCAGATCACCACACATCTGCTGCTCTCTCTCAACTCCAACTCCCGGTGTCCTCCACACACTAACTTTCCCTTCACCACCCACTTGGTTCGCTCTACTGCAGGCCTGTTACAGCTACAACTCCATACAGTCAACTCAACCACCCCAGTGGAACTACAGAACAGGCCTCCCCCTGGCCCCTCCCCACCAGGAAATCGTAACTGTAGCACTGATGAAGCCTCGATAAAGCTTTGTAGATTTTGGGGGGATGATGAGGTTTGGAATGAAAACGGTATGCATTTGCATGGGATGTTGCACCTTAATGAGTTAAGGGCCCGGGGCTGGGTTTCTAAGCTAACATACGGAATTGTTTTAAGATGCTTAAGGAACTGCTAGTAGAGTGGGTTGTTAACAGTGGACCGACAGACTTCTTTGATATTGGTGTGTTGTTCTTGATGATGGCCTTAGTTCAAGAAATGAAAAATACTATTTGTAAATGTGAAGCACAGTAAACGTGGGTAAAAGTAGAATCCCGCCAAAATAATAACTGTTGCTGAAGTGTAGCAGGTTTCCAGTCTATCTCACAATTATACCTTCTTTTTTTTATCCCTGTTTTTGTATGAAACCCATCCTTTGCTCTCTGTATTTATTTCCTAAAACACATTCCCTGTAGCTTGAGTTAATAATCATGCAGTTTTCTGAAGCATGCCTTACTGGTTCCATAACTCGTAGCAGGGATAGGTCTATATACTTTCAGTGTACATGCTTATCCTCTTGGCTTGTAGGTGCCTTCCTAATCTTCTGTGTTTACGTCAATGTTGCTGGGGCATTAAAGTGACAGTTCCTGTATAAGTGAATATAGGAAAGGACTGTTTTAAGCGCTTATACTGTAGCTACCTTGTCATCTGACTAGTGAATCACTTCAACAGCTGATATTGAACCAAGTCTAAACCCCACAAGCGCTTGCTTTCCAGGGAACAGGTTTCTATATGGAAGATCATTCTGCTCTACCTTTCCCACTGAGCTGGGTTTTACACACAAACCAATGTAACAACCTAGTAGTGAGGTGGTGTTGGATACACTAGACCAGAAAAGCTTAATTATCTTTTATTTTTATACACGTTGCTTTTTCCTTGAGTATAATGCAGGGTTGTGCTCCTAGAGAAGAGACCCTGAATGGTATCAACTAAAGGGCACATTTCTGGATGCTTTTAGTTGCACTGAAAACATGTTCAGTATTTGTACTGCTTTTCAGAGACCATCATCATCCATGTAGTCTTGCTGAGATTCCCCTCTATCTCATATTTTCCTTTAACTTGCTGCCTTATCCTTCTGCAGAAAGAGTACCTTGTTTCGAGGCTCTGAAAGATGAACAAATGCCATTAAACTACAAATGTTAAAGCTGCGTTTTGAGCTCAGCTAGTTTTGTATGCAGACTGAGCTGAAACAAGAAATAAATCAAATGTAAAATGACTGCTTGGTTATACTCCCTTTCTGAATAAAGTATATGAAGAAAAAATGTGAAAAGGTTGTGAGTCATGGCTTTATCGCTCACATGCTCACACATGAACACACAACATGAGTAAGAAAAGGATTCATTTGGTCTTATTGATGGGAGGACGATTGTCTAGTAATCATTTCTTCAATCTCCGCCTACCAGTAAAGTCTGTGGCGTGTCGGCCACACAATTTCTAAAATAAAAACCGAATAATTGTTTAAAACACTCCTGATTCTGATTCAAGACTAAGGTGTAGATTACTGTATCCTCTAACAGTAAAGCTGACTCCTGAGCATCCTGGCCTGAACTGCTACCCTGTAACACACGCATACACTGAACAGCTTACCTATAGCACAACACACACTGAACAGCTTACCTATAGCACAACACACACTGAACAGCTTACCTATAGCACAACACACACTGAACAGCTTACCTATAGCACAACACACACTGAACAGCTTACCTATAGCACAACACACACTGAACAGCTTACCTATAGCACAACACACACACTGAACAGCTTACCTATAGAACAACACACACTGAACACCTACCCTATAGAACAACACACACTGAACAGCTAACCTATAGAACAACACACACTGAACAGCTAACCTATAGAACCCTCAAATCTAGACCTCGAAGCCAGTTCCGCTGCATTTTTATTATTGCTCCCCTCTAATCAGGGACTGAATAAGACCTGGGACACCAGGTGTGTTAAATTATCAGGTAAAACAGAAAACTAGCAGCCTGTGGATCTCGTAGGGTAAGAGTTGAATACCCCTGTTATATAACACACACATCGACAGGCCTGTGACACAACCCCTCAAAGATCACAAAAACATGGAGGGCTTACATCATATCAAAATACCTTACAAAGGAAACAATGAATTTGTCTTACAACTGGTATGTCTGTGATATGGTGAAATGATGTTGAAATTTGCCACCAGCAGTGTTCAGCATCTGCTTTACCCTGTGTTTGAGTAGGCACGCGCAGATCATGGCCAGGCTGTCTGGAACCAGGGTCTCTACGGCTGGATCTGTGGGGTGGGGTCCTGGAGGCTGAGGGGCTGCATCACGAAGTGGTATCCCCACGACGGGAACATACGGCTCAGCACACAATGAGACACCACCAGGATACAAACCTCCTTCAGTGGGCAGATGGGCCAAAAACAATCACAGTCAGATAACCGAGCAAAGCAAGGACCATGCCTCAATGAGGAGTCAGAGGAAAACTTACTTTGGGCGTTTCTCAATGTCATTCAGATCTTCCAGAATCATGTGGAGAACTTCTGATGAGGACTAAAACCAAACAAATGTCACTTATAATATGAATATTAATAGGCTAATATACAGTGCCTTGCGAAAGTATTCGGCCCCCTTGAACTTTGCGACCTTTTGCCACATTTCAGGCTTCAAACATAAAGATATAAAACTGTATTTTTTTGTGAAGAATCAACAACAAGTGGGACACAATCATGAAGTGGAACGACATTTATTGGATATTTCAAACTTTTTTAACAAATCAAAAACGGAAAAATTGGGCGTGCAAAATTATTCAGCCCCCTTAAGTTAATACTTTGTAGCGCCACCTTTTGCTGCGATTACAGCTGTAAGTCGCTTGGGGTATGTCTCTATCAGTTTTGCACATCGAGAGACTGACATTTTTTCCCATTCCTCCTTGCAAAACAGCTCTAGCTCAGTGAGGTTGGATGGAGAGCATTTGTGAACAGCAGTTTTCAGTTCTTTCCACAGATTCTCGATTGGATTCAGGTCTGGACTTTGACTTGGCCATTCTAACACCTGCATATGTTTATTTTTGAACCATTCCATTGTAGATTTTGCTTTATGTTTTGGATCATTGTCTTGTTGGAAGACAAATCTCCGTCCCAGTCTCAGGTCTTTTGCAGACTCCATCAGGTTTTCTTCCAGAATGGTCCTGTATTTGGCTCCATCCATCTTCCCATCAATTTTAACCATCTTCCCTGTCCATGCTGAAGAAAAGCAGGCCCAAACCATGATGCTGCCACCACCATGTTTGACAGTGGGTATGGTGTGTTCAGGGTGATGAGCTGTGTTGCTTTTACGCCAAACATAACGTTTTGCATTGTTGCCAAAAAGTTCAATTTTGGTTTCATCTGACCAGAGCACCTTCTTCCACATGTTTGGTGTGTTCTCCCATCCTGACTGGTATGGCAACTGCTCGGCCTCCGACCGCAAGGCACTACAGAGGGTAGTGCGAACGGCCCAGTACATCACTGGGGCCAAGCTTCCTGCCATCCAGAACCTCTTTACCAGGCGGTGTTGGAGGAAGGCCCTAAGAATTGTCAAAGACCCCAGCCACCCTAGTCACTGTTTTCTCTGCTACCGCACGGCAAGCGGTACCGGAGCGCCAAGTCTAGATCCAAGAGGCTTCTAAACAGCTTCTACCCCCAAGTCATAAGAGTCCTGAACTTCTAATCAAATGGCTACCCAGGCTATTTGCATTGCCCCCCCCCCCCCCCCCCCCCCCCCCCCCCCCTCCCTGCATTGTTGGTTAGGAGCTCGTAAGTAAGCATTTTACCTTAAGGTCTACTACACCTGTTGTATTCGGCGCATGTGACTAATACAATTTGATTTGATTTGATGATGGCAAAGGATTTACTGCCATTTTCCTGTTACTATGGCAACAGCATCACCACAAAACAAATTCCACTTTATTTGGTCCATGATTGTCATTAGTGCCAAAGAAGCTCGAGGGTATCAGGCAGATTTATTTGTCAAGCATTCATGTTTTTTTTTTTACAGATCCAAATACAACTGATCCAGAAGCAACCACATGGCCAACATAAAAAGTCAATATTTTTTTAACTATACAAAGTACTCCAATAATATCAATGAAAACATATAAAACACACGTTTACAAAATGAACATTTCAATAAATTAACAATAAACTTCAATCGACCAAATGTTATAATAGGCCTACATTTCAGACCCAATTTGTCAGAATATAATAAAAGTAAACAAATCCAGATATAACACAAAACAACACCTATACAAACATGCAAATGCTTCGGACAGTTGTCAACACTGTACTGCACTAGGGGCAATATTTCAATGTGTTGCAGTGTCTTTTTGAACATGATGACAAATTGCCTGGTACGACAGGTCTGTAAATACATCTGTATTTTCATGATGGCAGCTCTGACTGAAATTCCAATGTAAAAGGGAATTATGGAGGGAAAGTAGAAACACGTACAGTATTAAAGTAATACCATCAAAACAGCTTTAAATTAACATCAGAAAAAAAGTGAACATTTGTTCTAAAACAAGATACAAATTCAGGTGAATTTATGGCAGAGATGGACGGTTCATCAATAACAACCACAGTGACAGTAAGAGCTGCCAAGACCACTCAATGCTAAAATGAATTGATGTCTTTCTGTTATCAGCTATCCATATACTAGCCCCGGTGGGTTAACCCTCTTATTTCATGTGGTTCATCATACTATAAAACACGTAAAACCCGCAGGAGTCTGGCATTATTTTTTGTTTCCCCTGCCGAGTGGAACTTTTGAAATGCCAAACGCCAGGATGACTGCAGGTACGTTAGGAGGACTGCAGGTACGTCAGGATGACTGCAGGTACGTTGACACCAGAAAGCTTCTAATTTTTAAAATAATAATTCACAGTACTATTGTCATGCCAATGTAATGATTCTTGGTAGGTTAATACTGCGTTCTATCATCACATAATCTAAGAGGCAGTGAGTGTGTGTGAATGGAATTTGAGTTTCTGGTGTTGTGCACTTTTCAGATCAAGTCCATCTGTGAAAATAGTGCTCAGCTCTAGATAACATTCATATACGTTTGACTATCAGCCATCTAAAATGTAATTTCCATATACATCTATGCTTTACAATTTCAATATAATTTCAATTTCATATAATCCAATATCAAATATATACTCTTATCTAAACATATTCATCTTCATTACTAATTTATTGTACCACTTGACCTTACCAGGGACAACTGTGGGCCCTAGGGCTCAGAGTTCTTTCTGGTCAGATGACATGTTCAGGAAGAACTCCTGGCCATAGGTCATTCCGCAGTGTTGAAGATCATGTTGTTTGTGTCCCAGTAGCTGTGACTGTTTCTTTGTGTTGTCTTGGCACTTTGGTTGAGGAGAGCAGAAGGGTTATCCAGTCTCTCATCTCTACCAGGCCAGGGGAGATGCCACTCTGGGGATACAGGGGTTCTCTGTAGCCTGGGTCTCATTCAGTGCTTTCTGGAAAACATGAACCAATCAAAATCATGCATGAGTTACAGACACACTTGAATGCTGTCAAATTGTACGGTCAGAGACCTATCAAGGGCATCACTATGGCTACCGGCTCACCTCAAACTTGGAAGTAAACTCAGCGAAAATGGCGAAGAAGGCCTCAGTGGAGGTGGCTTTGCTGTCCTCTCCGAAGTAAGAAGCCACCTTAGTGAACTCATCCATGGCTCTCAGCTGCAGAGAGTCCAGAGACTGAACCGCTGGGTGACTGTTCTCCAGGAAGCCCTTTATCTCCAGGGTCAAGGGTCAAACTGTCAAACTGTCAGACCATTTGAAGCACAGTGAAACATTCTGACTAGTAACATCCTGATGACTGTTATGTACGGTGTAATTATATACAATTACAGTGTAATTACTTACTACTAATCACTACAGTGTGTTACTGTGTGGCACACACTAACTATACTGTCTACCATGATTATGTGTGTGTGTGGGAAATGTTCTGTTGTGAAGGGAATTGTTGTTGTTGATAAAAGGATACACTCATGACAGCAGCGAAGTGGTCCTCAGCCGTGGCAGGGATCATCTGACACGCTGTCCTGATGTCCTGGATGGTGGAGTGGAGGTCACCCAGCTCAGCTGTCAGGATTCGCTGATTCACTGCAGAGGAAGTTCAATACAAAACCATACAGTATGACTCATATGAGACAAATCCATTGCAAATTCAAGTGTCAAGTGCCATTCATTATAAAGTAATTTCTGTAGTGTTTCAGTCTTATGCGATGACTGCTGTAAGGCATATCGGAATGTTGAAAAGGAACTATCAGGAAACGACCGGGGATTATCAGGAAACGACAGGGGATTATCAGGAAAAAGATAAGAACATGACTTTTAGTACATATTGTGGACTGTGTAAATGTATTAAATAGAATGTGTTCATTCTGCTAGTGAACCTCAGAGTCCAGCTGAAGGTTGGAGCCAGGAAAATAACATTGTGTGGCGTCGTCTTACTGTACCTTTGGCTGCGAGTGGTACGGTTGTGAGGTCCCTGGCAAAGTTCAGCAGTTCTGGGAAGTGTTGGCATAGCGATTTGGCAAGAATGTGGAGGAAGGTGGATTTACCATCCACTGTTTTAGTGGTGCTGAGCTGTAAGAATTAAGGTGAGATAAGATTTGGCAGTAGAAAGCAAAGACAACACAAATACTATAGCGCAAGGGTTCTCAAACCTCTCCTCGGGGACCTCTAGTCATTCCACGTATTCAAACTATTACACAGCTAGCACACCTGATTCAAATGGTCAACTAATCATCAAGCCCTTGACTAGGTGAATCAGGTGACTTAGTTCAGGGCTACAACAAAATTGTGAAACATTTGGGGATCCCTGAGAATTAGTTTGAGAACCACTGCTATAGAGGCAAATGAGGCTAAAGCACAGTCAGCAAGAGCATGAACATCCATCCATACCTCAGTGAGAAAGTTGATCTTAAAGCCAGTGGTTTTGTTCGTCTTGGGTTGACCATTATTCAGGTAATTCCCCATTGCCAGCACAAACTGTCAACAGAAACAGAGGTTTAGAAACAGTTTACAGGTAACACAACACGATAAAAACATTATGCATACCTCCGAGTCTGTTTCTTATTACCTTATCCTATATGATTTTACAGACAGACAAATCTTCAAAATTGCAATTCTTAACTGAATCAACTTGGGTCTTTGGTCTTAAATCCTCCTGGTTCTTTAATAACCTTAGATTTTGACAGCAGGGTACCATAAAAAATATGAAATCAACAGTCGTTTGCCACTTCTCAACCATTAAGCTCCTGTATTCATCTCCCACGGAGCGAGTTACAGTGGTTGTATTACCTCGAGGATCTTGGCCAGTTTCTTGCTGCTCCTGAGTTCCACTGAGGCCTTGTAGATACATTCGTATCCAGCCTTCATCTCCTCTGTCTTCTCCTGCAGGGTCGTCTTAAAATGGAGGCTCCGCAGACGAGTCTTATACTCAGGGACCATCAGCATCTGGGCACACAGATTATGAACTTGAAATATATTGTTACTATTGCTAGTATAGTAGCATAATACTGTGGTAAACTACTACTATATTATACAGTAAAATACTGAAATAGATATTTTTAAACATTCTAGCCGCAGCCTAGACAGATTTTCACTACACCCGCAATAACATCTGCTAAACACGTGTATGTGACAAATCAAATTTAATTTGATTTGACTGGACCAATATAAACAACGTCCCGATCCACCATTTGGGAAACATTGACACAACAGTGTCTCTGTTACCTGCAGGACAAACTGGTCAGGGTCGCTGAGTTTGGCGGAGTCCTGGTCGAAGCGTTGATACTGTTTGACCTCCTGGTCATCGGGGGCGTAGAGCAGCAGCTGCTTGATGTGGGCCGGCTCTAGCCTGTCTGTGGTCATTGTCATCAGCACCTTACGCAGCTCACCTGGAGACAGCTTCAGGTGGGCGATCAGGATGGCTGAGGAGAGGAGGAATGGAATGGAGGGATGGAGGAGACTAGGTTTATTTTTATTTTATTTGGATCTGTTACAAAAGCAACTGATACTCATCCTGGGGTTCACAGAAAACACACTACAAAACAGTAATTGACAGTCACAGGCCTTCATTGATCAAAAACAAAACAAAACAACAATAACAATACCATTCAACTGCTTCTGTAGAAATCAGAGAACCTGTGTTTGAGCCACGTGGCCATAGAGGGTATGTTCAGATCATTGAGAGAAAGGTTCAGATCCCTGGGGGCTACGGCATGGTCATACTCACAGGCGTTGTAGGCCTTCTTATAAGACAGAATCTCCACCACATCTTTCTTTTTGAAGCTCTCGGGCAGGAAGGCTGGCTCTGGAAGAGAGACTGACACATTTAATCACAGTGTAAGGATGCTGCTCTCCAGGCACCAGAGGTGGAAACGCTAACAGGCACTAAAGATGGATGGGTAATGAGAGAAGAGAGGAGAGATGGGATGGGAGGTGGTCCCATATGGATAATGGATTTGATGAGCAGGTGAATGGAGGAGCTTAGTAGACCATGGGACAACTTGGTGAACTGTGAAGGCAACAACATGGAATATCAGCAATACACTTACACAATGAAACACAAAAAAAGCCATGTTGAATTAATGAATGTGATGTACTCTTACACAGCAATGATATAAAATCATTATATTGCATTATACACTGCTCAAAAAAATAAAGGGAACACTTAAACAACACAATGTAACTCCAAGTCAATCACACTTCTGTGAAATCCAACTGTCCACTTAGGAAGCAACACTGATTGACAATAAATTTCACATTCTGTTGTGCAAATGGAATAGACAACAGGTGGAAATTATAGGCAATTAGCAAGACACCCCCAATAAAGGAGTGGTTCTGCAGGTGGGGACCACAGACCACTTCTCAGTTCCTATGCTTCCTGGCTGATGTTTTGGTCACTTTTGAATGCTGGCGGTGCTTTCACTCTAGTGGTAGCTTGAGACGGAGTCTACAACCCACACAAGTGGCTCAGGTAGTGCAGCTCATCCAGGATGGCACATCAATGCGAGCTGTGACAAGAAGGTTTGCTGTGTCTGTCAGCGTAGTGTCCAGAGCACGGAGGCGCTACCAGGAGACAGGCCAGTACATCAGGAGACGTGGAGGAGGCCGTAGGAGGGCAACAACCCAGCAGCAGGACCGCTACCTCCGCCTTTGTGCAAGGAGGATCAGGAGGAGCACTGCCAGAGCCCTGCAAAATGACCTCCAGCAGGCCACAAATGTGCATGTGTCTGCTCAAACGGTCAGAAACAGACTCCATGAGGGTGGTATGAGGGCCCGACGTCCACAGGTGGGGGTTGTGCTTACAGCCCAACACCGTGCAGGACGTTTTTCATTTGCCAGAGAACAGCAATATATGCAAATTCACCACTGGCGCCCTGTGTTCTTCACAGATGAAAGCAGGTTCACACTGAGCACATGTGACAGACGTGACAGTCTGGAGACGCCGTGGAGAACGTTCTGCTGCCTGCAACATCCTCTAGCATGACCGGTTTGGCGGTGGGTCAGTCATAGTGTGGGGTGGCATTTCTTTGGGGGGCCGCACAGCCCTCCATGTGCTCGCCGGAGGTAGCCTGACTGCCATTAGGTACCGAGATGAGATCCTCAGACCCCTTGTGAGACCATATGCTGGTGCGGTTGGCCCTGGGTTCCTCCTAATGCAAGGCAATGCTAGACCTCATGTGGCTGGAGTGTGTCAGCAGTTCCTGCAAGAGGAAGGCATTGATGCTATGGACTGGCCCGCCCGTTCCCCAGACCTGAATCCAATTGAGCACATCTGGGACATCATGTCTCGCTCCATCCACCAACGCCACGTTGCACCACAGACTGTCCAGGAGTTGGCGGATGCTTTAGTCCAGGTCTGGGAGGAGATCCCTCAGGAGACCATCCTCTACCTCATCAGGAGCATGCCCAGGCGTTGTAGGGACGTCATACAGGCACGTGGAGGCCACACACACTACTGAGCCTCATTTTGACTTGTTTTAAGGACATTACATCAAAATTGGATCAGCCTGTGGTGTGGTTTTCCACTTTAATTTTGAGTGTGTCTCCAAATCCAGACCTCCATGGGTTGATACATTTCATTTCCATTGATCATTTTTGTGTGATTTTGTTGTCAGCACATTCAACTATGTAAAGAAAAAAGTATTTAATAAGAATATTTTATTCATTCAGATCTAGGATGTGTTATTTTAGTGTTCCCTTTATTTTTTTGAGCAGTGTATATGCATGGCTCCCTTGCAAAAGAGACCTTCAATGGGACTCCATGTTAAAATAAATAAATATCAAATCAGAGACAATGACGGTAGAAGGACAATATTAAAAAGTTGCATCATAGAGGTGGTTTAACTGGTAAAACAGAAACAGTGATATGAATACATGATATGATATGACACCCCGAGATGAGATGTTTGATGAGAAGAGGTCATAATAAAGAACTTACTGGAACTCTGTTGGGTACCAAAGTGCAGCTCTAGATCGAGGTACTTCACCATGTCACTCAGTTTGTCATAGTCAGGGTCCTCTCCAAGCTAAAGCAGACAAAGTATCTGTCAATACATGTCTGAACAAAACAACAACAAACAGTATTATTCCAGGTTCAGGGTTAATATAATATACTCCACACGTACCTGTCCCCAGATGGTCCCCTCAGAGTTCTCTACCTGCTCCCAGCGTAGCCTCTTGACACTCATGTGGTTGGTGTCCCCAGCACAGGGACTGGAATTGGGCAGTGGAGGCGGGTCGCACGGGGGCGGCAGTGGTGGAGGGGGCGGTGGGGGCACCTTGTGTTTCTGGAGCTCTGACACTGAGACAGGGGTCTCGTAGGTCTTTGAGTGAAGGGGCTGGGGAAGGTGACTCTGGGGCTGGGACAGGTGAGGGGCCTGGGGGGGGTGACTCTGGGGCTGGGACAGGTGAGGGGCCTGGGGGGGTTGACTCTGGGGCTGGGACAGGTGAGGGGGCTGGAGAGGGTGACTCTGGGGCTGGGACAGGTGTGGGGTCTGGGGGGGCAGGCTGTGGCTCAGCTGGGGCTGGTAGGGCTGGTGGCTCAGTCTGGGCTGGTAGGGCTGGTGGTGAAGCTGGTGGTGTCTCTGGAGGGCGAGCTGGCTTTGCCTGTTGGGCTGAGGGGAGGGCTGGGGACACAGGATGGGTTGGGTCAGGGGCTGAGGCTGGCTGGCCTGGCGGGGCAGGTTCCTGGGGCGAGAGGGCTGGGGAGAGTAGCAAGGGGCCAGGGGGAGAGTCATCTGGGGTGCTTGGTGGTGGAAACGGCCCTGTAGTTCATCCCTGGTCGGCAGCAACTTGTGTAGGGTCGGCCTGTTGTACGTGAAGGTCCGTGGAGGGGGCGGGGGAGGGGGGATGATGGGGTGCTGCGGCTGGAAGGACATGCGCGCCCGGGGGATGTGTTCGGGGGAAAAGCGAGAGAGGACCGAGGTAATGGGGAGGGGGTCGGAGAAGCCGAATGGTGGCGGGGGTAGGGGGGTGGGGAAGGGTGGGGGCGGCGGGGCGCTCTGGGGGGGCGGGGGAATGGGGATGTGTTCTGACCCGGAGGAGTAGGTGAGGGAGGTGGCGTCATCGTTGCTGCTGATGTCCTCACTGCTGGCACTGCTCAGCTGGCGGGGGAGGTAGCTCACTTCCTGCTCATCCTGGAAACTCATCTGGACACAGCAGATAATGATCATTCTCATTCTTTATAATTAGACACACCCATGTCATCTGATTTACATATTATAACCTTATACAGTTTTCAGAAACCTTACAATCAGATGCACACATACTGTACAATCTGATGGTCATTTTATCACTGTATACATCCTGAATAGTCTGCACACATCTTATAAACAACCTTTATTGTACGACTAATAATGTATCTAATCATTTCCTATTCATATGCACCGCTTTTCTTCAGAAACAATGGAAACCAACTCCATAAATACTGTATCTGTCGACACAATAACAACTTCACATACTGTACCGTCTGTATCTTATTCATAATCATTGGATTTACTACACTGTAGATACTTAAATAACTCAATGACACTACTGTGATTTACTACACTGTAGATACTTAAATAACTCAATGACACTACTGTGTTGGCGAATTTGATCTGGTATCATTAACATTTCAAACCAATTCTCTTAGAGCTCATATCGTCTAATTGTGACTCTCTGGCTCTCTCACCTCCTCACAGTGACTATCTCTTCATATACTGTCTCTGTCTCTCACCTCCTCACAGTGACTATCTCTTCATATACTGTCTCTGTCTCTCACCTCCTCACAGTGACTATCTCTTCATCTACTGTCTCTGTCTCTCACCTCCTCACAGTGATTATCTCTTCATCTACTGTCTCTATCTCTCACCTCCTCATAATCGTTCTCTCCAGGGAGGAAGTTATCCACCAGAGTGACACGGTGTCCCAGCTGTTCGCTCAGAGCGTCCAGGAACTTGTCCGTGTCCCTGCTCCGGGGGGGTCTGGAGAAGGTGAAGAGCTTCCTGCGTCTGGTCAGGGGGCTGGTGGGGTCATCAGAGTGCTGGGGAGACGGAGGTGGGCTCTCCAGGCTCACGTAAGGGTTGGAGTCAACGCTGCCGGGAGATGGGGTGGTTCCCTCATGATAGAACTCATACAGAGGGTCGGGCAGAGGCTCCTTCCATGTCAGAGACAATCCTGATTTACGGTTCCCTGTGGGGGGGAGAAGAAACGCTGCATTATTTCAAAGATATCTAACAAAGGACTTTGTGACTCTGCGTTTTATTTGGTTTAAATAAAACTTGACCCACGTGGCAGCTGTTTGTTCAATTTACTCTAAAGAAGTCTCTTAAACCAGATGGGTTCCATCTTAAATGATCTCATTTGTCATCCTTAAAGCATGAGTGACAACGTTAATGGTGATGTTGTTGTAACCTTTATGATATACTGACCATTGGCTTCAAGTGGTTGCCATGTCAACGGTGTGTGTGGGTGTGTGTCTGTGTTACCTGTGCTACCTTGACTGAGGGAGGAGCGAGCAGGAGACTGGCCATAGGCGTCAGTCTGTCCCAGCTCCTCAAAGTCTGGTAGGGTCAGTGGAGAGCAACGACTGTGACTCTGTTGCATGGCATTCTTCCCTGTGTACACACTTTCCAGCTCTGTGTACACTCCTGACATCTAGGGGTCGTAGGGGGTGTGAGCAGGCCGTTAGCACAAAGCACTAGGAACTCTTTATCACAAGGTCTGCTTATAAACTCTTTATGAATCATTACTAGATTGTTTGTTAACCATTATTAACCTTGAGTAAAAATCCTAAACAACATGCGTCATATTTGTCTTTTTTTTTAAATGTGAACATACTGTAACTATGTAATACTATTTACAGACAGTTCGTGAGCAGACGTCCAGATAAAGTGTTTCCCAAAGCACTGGTAAAAGCATTGCAGTACAGCGGAGCCCTGTAAGTATTTCTCTTTATAAACAGATGGCTCATCATTAGCACCGCTGGCTCTGCATGGCTGACCATTGTGTTGTAGTTTTATACCCACGTGATTCAGGTCAGGGGACTCTGGGAAGGAGGTGCCGTCTCCACACTGTCTCTCTCCAGGTGTCCCACTCCCTGGTGCATCCACATGAATCCCTGCGTCCACATGAAGGGACAAACAGTCATGAGGATCCACCTCCTCTCGAGCCCAGAGAGGAGGGGAGACAGCAGGAGACAGCAGGAAGCGTCATAATGTCCTTAACAGCATGGACAAGCGACAGAGGCCTAGTGCATTTTGAGCTATGGGCTGGATCCTAACTTGAGATTTACTGTACACTACACAGTACACCTGTAACTTGAATTTCTGCACAAATCTCCCATTGGCGTCAATGTGAGGTTTATGCTAAATTCCAAGTTACTGTAGGCATTTCTCAAGTTAGGATTTGGCCCTATGAGAGTTAAGATGGGCTTAATGCAATACTTGGCTTGGATAGATGTTCTCTGTTAGAAGCAGCAAGTCAACCCTCAGCCCTGGAGTGGCTAGTTGAGAGGAAACCCTTCCAATCAAGGATAAGGACAAATAGTTGTTGAGCTGATCACATTCGTACCCATCCCCAGGTGTGTTCCGATGATGCAGTCGTCAGAGCTCCTCTCCCGTACGGTGCCTCTGTAGGAGGTACCTGACACACGCACTGAGCTGCTCCTCCTGTGGTGCTCATGTCCTGCACCTGGCTCTGGCTCAGGCTCTGCTGCTGCATACACACACACACACACACACACACACACACACACACACACACACACACACACACACACACACACACACACACACACACACACACACAGAAAGAGAGAGAGACAAATTTTAGAATGACAGGAGGAAATATCTAAGAACATCCCACCCAACTCCCACTGAACAATAAATATATTCTCTAGTTGTCAGCTATTTTCATTGTTACTTCTAGTTGTCTACGTTTTTGCCTCTGCAAGGCCTTTGCCTGTAAAGATGCAAAGCAATCTTCCACTATGAAAGACAAAACATTATATCAAATCTAACCCGGTGAGAGCATAACCAGACAGAGACCCCACATCTAACTCAAATCACTCACACACAACAGACCCAACCAAGCAGGCAGAGAGATGTTGCTAATGGCTAACCCACCTGCGGTCTTGAAGCCCAGGAAGCGTGAGATCTTGCTCTGACAGTGTTCCTGCTCCTCGTAGGTCAGCAGCTGGTAGATGAACTGCCAGATCACCTGCTTGGCTGGAGTGTCCAACACCGGGAACACATCAACAATCAGGGTGTCCACGTTCCTGAACATATACAATGAAAAAGTCACTATTTTAGATACTTCTGAACAGCACAGACAAAAAAAACAAAATCTGACCTTTTGTTGCTACAAAAAGTATTTTAAAACATGCTAAAATAAAAATAAATAAAAATCTCAGGCACACTGGTAATATTCATTCTTCCATGAACTGAATAGATATTTTAACCAATGTTTCATCAGGGTATTGGGGAGGTTCAACTCAACTCCTACCAGTGTGCTGGAGTTTTTCTTCTTTTTATCATTAAGAATACTTTTTCCCATGCACCTGGTAGCTTGTTAACGTGTGCAAGTTCACTTTCTCAAACATGCCAAAATAAAAGTATCAAAAGAAAATCCTACTTTCGAAAAGGTTTATTGCTATTCAGTAACGTTGATAGGGAATTTGTCTTGGTGACTCTTTGATTCTGTACTCTGTAAAATAACATGTATTGCTTTAGATTAGACAAGTTTACCATTATATAATGTATATATTATATAATTGACATTTAGTGCATGTAATAAGATGTAATGAACCATATTAGGATTCAAGCAGATTATTGAGGGGTAGGATGTTATTTGGTAGGGAACTTTCTGTAACTCTCCTTTAGGGTAGGTAAACATAAAATATATGTAATATTTACTATTGATGTGTGAGCCATTTCAAATGAATAAAACATCATTCCTGACATTTGAAAGGAGATAAAATACCTCTCTCTCTCTCTCTCTCTCTCTCTCTCTCTCTCTCTCTCTCTCTCTCTCTCTCTCTCTCTCCTCTCTCTCTCTCTAACTCTCTCTCTCTCTCTCTCTCTCTCTCTCTCTCTCTCTCTCTCTCTCCTACTTCCTTCTCTCTCTCTCCTACTTCCTCTCCATCCTCTAATACCCCACCCCCCCCCCACCTGTGTTGGAAGAAGGTCTCCAGGGCCTTGCAGATGGTGTATCTCTCCTGCACGGTGAGCAGGTGATCCAGCTGCTGGCTAAAGGTGCGTCCATGGACCCTGATGCTGGGGGGGAGGATCTCAGCCACCCACTGTAGAGAGCTGAGGGGGACCGGGGAGCGGGACCTTGGGGCCACTGAAGGGGCCACGCTTGGGGAAGTGTCCTCCTGGTCCCCCTGGTCAGGGAGGGAGTAACCAGAGGGGCCGCTTTCCACCACCAGGGTTGGCATGGCACCACTGCCCTGCAGCATGGACACCACCTTCTCATGGGAACAGTTCCTGAAGACTCACACACACACACACAGTCACTGTCAGTAATAAGATCAATGTGCAAGGATGCTGTCATTGGACTAGCTCCTACAGACACTGAAAGGTACAGAGAGTTACTATCTACAGTATTCAGTAGTGTGCTCGACTACTCACCCATGTGACCCATAGTTTACATGGTGGTATAATGAGGTATTTGTGGGTGATGCTGTGGGTGATATTGTGCTATGGGCGGTGAAATATTGACAGAGCCCTCCTGAACAAATGTGATTCCAGCCAGGCTGTGTTCTAATGGGCACTCCTACACTTCTTCACGTTCAGAATAAAAAGGGAAAATAAGTCAGTTTAAAGGGCGTTAAAGGACTTCCCACAAGAATTTTCTCAAATGCCATTCCACACACACTTTCACGCATGTGCGTGCACAAGGAAACACACCAGCCCAGCTTGACTCACTCTCTTGTGTGCATCATAAGGTAAAGTAAAGACATAACAGGTTTGTGTACCTCATGTCCAGCCCATTGAGGAAAAGGATGCGGTCGCCTGGTTTGAGACCACAGTCTTCAGCAGGGCTGTCTGAAGATAGACAAGGGGATGAGAGTCAGAGAGAAAAGGAGGGAAGACACATAACAATCCAAGATGATACGCAAAAACATAACATTTATAAAAGCCTCATTAATCAAATCAGTACGTGGTATTTGACTGTTGTTGTTTTTATGCACCATGTGTTGCCTGATGTATTGGTTTATGCCGGTAGGAACCAATTTAGCATAATATTATTATTTATCGTTCTTAAGTAGGTGTACAGTACCACATGGCCATGCAGGCTCTCTGACACGAGACAGTGTGTTCTTATGGATGCCTGTACATCACGATCTTATCTCATCCACCCACAGCATCTCCATATACAGCTGTCCTGAGTCAGTGAGTAACTTACTGCTGGCCTCTGCTCAGATCTGTAGTGGGTGGTCGGCATCACACACACACACACACACACACACACACACTCCTCCCCCGCCTCAGTCCTAACAAAGATGAGCATCCGGTAAACCCCATATTATTATACTCTGGTACAACATTTGACATTTTAGTAATTTAGCAGACACTCTTATCCAGAGCAATTGGAGTTAAGTAACTTGCTCAAGGGCATATCACAGATTTCTCAACTAGTTGGCTTGGAGATTTGAACCAGCTACCTTTCGGCTTCTGGCCCAACACTCTTAACCACTAGGCTACCTGCTGCCCCAACCTCTTCATTTAGAACTACAGCAGAACATCTTCATCACTGCACACAGCAACATCCACATCCATCCATGTATTCACCCTCCTATCATCCCCTTAAAGGGCCCTTAATCAAACTAATACAACAATAAAAGCATGGCCCAGCATGACTGTCCTGTCTGTCTTATTGTACAATGGGTGGATGTTGGACAATATGTACGTAACAAATACAATTTGATTTGATTAGTTATTGACTCAGAGACACGCCTCCACCTCCGGAAACATACTGTATATTCAGGTAACACCCCTCTAGACCAGATCACCCCAACAACAACCCCCACTACTGACCACAACATCCCCAACACCTAACAACCTCCACTACTGACCACAGCATCCCAAACACCTAACAACCTCCACTACTGACCACAGCATCCCAAACACCTAACAACCTCCACTACTGACCACAGCATCCCAAACACCTAACAACCTCCACTACTGACCACAGCATCCCAAACACCTAACAACCTCCACTACTGACCACAGCATCCCAAACACCTAACAACCTCCACTACTGACCACAGCATCCCCAACACCTAACAACCTCCACTACTGACCACAGCATCCCACTTTCCCAGCATCCCAATGACTTGCCTAGTTAAATAAAGGTTAAATAAATAAATAAATACATAAAATACTGATCACAGCATCCCAAACACATAACACCCACTACTGACTACAGCATCCCCAACAGCCAACACCACCCACCTGATACCAGCCCAGTACAATACAGTGTTACCCAACACAAAACATAGAACTTCATCCACCCAACGCACCACATAGAGAAGTGTAATCAGCAGTGCATCATAACTTACCTGGGATGACAGAGTCGATACAGACAGGGGCATGCCCCCTCAGGGTGAACCCAAAACTCTTCTTCCCTCTGTAAACCCTTACTGTCCTAGGGGGAGCATGGAGGCTGAGGGAACATTACAAAGTGTGTATTATCTTCTGTCAGAACATACATGTGTATACATTTTTACAGTAGAAGTAGTAAAAGATATGGTTGTAACATTATAGTTGTAATATTTCAGGAACTACATTACTACCTTTGTTGTGTACTGATGTTTTATCAATGGGCTTTCAACAGCTTTCAACTGTATTTATCAAGTACTACTGGGTGTTTAGAATAGCCTAGCATTCTCAACAGTAAATAACAATTCTACAGGGATTTCATATTATCATGCCCACATCACGCTGTCTGTTATGTAACTTGGACAATAAAGGAATGTGAATGAGTAAAAAATAAACAGCAGCTAGTGTGTCCAGTAGGAATACCACATAACAGGTATCATTTCCAGCTCAGACAGTGATGCCTCTGTTCCCTGGCTCCCAGAAAGAAGCATTACCATCAAAGACTGGGATGGAGATATCACGGTTGCCATGGAAACTACTCAAGGCAACATCATATGATATAAACAGGAGTTCCATAAAGCAGAAGAAGGAGAGGAGAGGAAACGGGTAAAATCCATTATTTGATTGTCTTTATGCTTGTTATGTAAAGCGGGACAGATGAAAACTATTCAAATGGGTTTTTAGAGTACTGTACTGTGCTATACGTACAGAGACACAGAGGGTAGGCTCAGCACTGCAAAGCACTGGGGATAAGAAACTGGTGGGTTAGAAAAGGTGAAGAAAACAGATCTCATCTCTCCCCTCATCTACCATTTGTACTTTATATACATCAGTACCATTCCATAACCCAAGAAGCAACACAGAAGAGGAGCTAAAAACATGATGTTGATGATTCAATTAACAATCAATCAAGTAACCTATCATCACTGGAGATTTCAATATTGCTCTATTCACTATTCCATATTGACTTGAAACCTACCCCTCAAAAGGAAGTTTACCATAAATAATGATAGATGATTACACAGGACATATTCCAACATGCTGCTCATTAGGATATAGGCCATGGGGAGGGGAGGGGCTGTTGGTAAAACACGGACTTGAGTCTACTGCAAAGTATATCTGTAAAACTGGAATGGAGTGAGCTACTGTATGGCTTGAGCTGAGCCTGCTGTATGGTACTGACTTTCTGAGTCATAATCTTAATTCCTTCATGTTATTATCGGTTGGACCCTGAAAGATATAATCGTTGTGTGGCGTTATAATATCAGGTGAGTAAACAGACTCAATGGTTAACAGAGACGGTTCCCTAATCAACAGGTGCTTCCAAATCATCTATCAACAAACATCACATTTAAACATTTAGAGAATTACCCAGATATTACCCAGAGGGTTGGAACACTTATTTTTTAAATGTCCTTCAGTAGTAATTTTAAGTCCAATTAATGTCCATTATTTCCAACTCCAACCACACAAACAGCATATTCTAAATCGTCTCTCTCTCAGGTGAGTGGGAGTCATAGCTAAATACACCATACTGTATACTAACCTCTGATTGGCTCCTGATTGATGCACAGGTATGCCCGACATAGACTTCCTGTACCCCCTCTCTCCTCTCTCCTTTCCCCCTCTGTCCTCCCCGGGGTCCCGGGGTACTGAGCTGGCCCGTTTGGAGCCGTAGTGGCGGTCGGGGTGGTCCTCGCTGCGGCTACGTCTCAGACGGCCCTGTGGGCCCGGCTCGCTGATGCTCTTACTGCGACAGATCCTCTGGATCAGGCTCTGGGAAACGGCCTCGTCAAACCGCTGCCGGTGCTTCTTGGGGATGAAGATCCTGGTGAACATGGTGAGAGAAGGACCAGCATGTAAAGAGGAAGAGAAAGTAGGGGGAGGGTGGAGAGGTGGATGGGTGGAGTTCCCCCTGGATCCAAGGGGCTACCACCAGGTAGACCTCAGCAGTCACCCTTCAACAGTCTGTCACCTCTGCCCAGAGGAATCAGAGATGATGAAGAGAGAGATTATGTAGATCTCTGGAGATCTCCGGGAATCAGAAGGTATTACTAGATACCTCAGTAGTCTGTATCAACTCTGGTGCCCAAAACCACACCACTCATACCAAAGCCCTGATCTGAGATTCAGAGGAAAAAGTCAGAGCTAGAACTGAGAAACAAGCATCCAGGTTGGACAAGAAAATTCACGCAGCTGAATACATATCACTGTTGACTTGGTGAAAGAGAATCATCATAAAACATACTTAGAAATCCATAGATTGACGAGAAACAAAACAAACGCACTTCTTCTAAAAAGTCGCTACGTTTCCATTTAGTCCCTGTAGTCCATGGATAAAGAAGAGAAGTGAAGGTTGGATAGCGAGAAAGAGGGAGAGAGATGTCTATAGAGCCAGTCAGTGAGGCAGCCCTCTGTGCAGTGGCGTCATTCGCTACAGTGTGGATTCACTCTGCTGCAGCTTGAGATACCAACACAGCGACAGCAAAGGTGTGGGAGTCAGCAATATATTACTCTATCACTTTTCTCTCCCTTTCTCCCTCTCTTGTTCTCTCTCTTGCTGTCATCTCTCTATCTATCTGCTTGCCTGCCTATCTATCTGAGGAGCAGAACAATAGCTTCTCTGAGCATCTCTAGGAACTGTGGGATTCTCAGAGGGAGAATGATATGAAGTGAAGGATTATCATCTTCTCATCATGTAGACAATCACACTGATCAAAGCCATCGTCTTGTCTGTCTTTAATAACGTAACCAAGAGAACAGCGGTATGGTGTTATTTAATCAGATAACTAATTCTTTGCTAATTGAAGATATAAAACATACGGTTCATTACAGCAATTGTGACACAGATGTAAAAGCAACAGCTGATGATGAAAACAACACACACACACACATACCACACGCGCACACACACAGAGGGCAGCGGACAGATGGTTTAAACAGGAACGGTGTGTATGCATTAGCAAATTAGAACTGATGAACAACATTGCATTAATACAGATGGAATTATCTATGGGAATTAAAACACATGCTCCCAATGAACACATCATCCAATACAGATCATGTGAGTACATACAGTATAAATGTAACGAGTGTGCTGAGTGTCGGGAAGCAAGTTCAGGGAGTGAGTGTTTTCATAAATAAACAAAACAATAAACACGAAACACACCGACATGAAACAGAGTCAATAACACCCGAGGGAAGAACCAAAGGAGAGTGACAGATGTAGAGAAGAGAATCAAGGAGGTGATGGAGTCCAGGTGAGTGTCATGAGGCGCAGGTGAGGATGAGTGGCGAGACATCAATTATAATGAAGTGGAGAATTTCCTGGAAACAGACTAACTGGCCACAAACACAAATAATATGACACAAACAGAACAGAGAGAAAGAGAGAGAGAGAGAGAGAGAGAGAGAGAGAGAGAGAGAGAGAGAGAGAAGCAACGTGCAGAAACGTGTAAAAATGAACTAGCAAATTATGCAAATTCAAACAAGTTGGACAGCTAAATCAAGCAAATCGGACACAGAGACAATAAGGATTCTAGCCACCGTTGGGGAATGTTCTGCTAATTAGCTAGGATTCTTCCACAGTGCTCCTGAGTTATCCAGACACATGGAGACCTATCTGGAACTCGTGTAGAACCTGCTGTTCCACGGAAAGCGATTTGTGGACACTCATTACTGTTGTGATGTACTTATGCAGCATCGTATAGCTTGGTCTCTCACCAACCCACAGAGTCGCTTTCTCTCTACTAGCTTTTCTACATCTCTAGCCACATTATTATCTGGCATCCTTGTGTCCTTCAGTGGTATTTCTAAGAAAACCTTATCTGCCATCACAACTACAATTGAGCCTTCACTGCTCAATACAAGATTGTATTTTTTTCAAACAGCCGCCTCATCATAAAAGTTGTCTAAACTGTCTTATCTTTGGAACTAATTGAGTTTTCAACCAATGTGACCTCATTTGCAGCAGAGTTGAGTGGTGCTCTATAATTATCTAAGACGGTGGAGGGAGGATGGATGTCTCCAAAGGGAGAAATGACAAATAGAAATCTAACTGGGAGACCTCATTTCATTTCCATTCCAGATGTGAGAGACTGTACTGTCGCTATTTATTACTTTGCTTTGCCACACTGTCCCTTGCCAGGTACTAAATGACTGGTGGACATTAAAGATTGAGGGGAGGGATTTAGGAGATGATTATGTGGTTTGAAAACCAGTGATTAGGGTCACTATGTCGTTGGTCAGTGGCCATCAGACCCAGATGTCTTCCAGCATTAGGAAGCTTTTTAAGGCCAATAAAGCATTGTCCAGTAATGGTGGGGGTTACGCAGCTGAAACCTCCTTTATTTCTCTAATACACCTATCAAATACACTCCAAACTGTCTGGAAATGGAGCGTTGCAGTGGGAGAGCAATGTGATGATGACCTATGAGGGAAGATCTATGATTGAGAGTGGATGTAAATTGTAAAGTGATTTGCTAGATGGAGTAATGCTGTAATTTACTGTAAATGTGTGAGGAGGCTTTTGTAGTTACAGTACATTACACTTCTATGGTATGCACCACCACATTAAAGAAGACTATTTTTGTTGACATTAGTTTAGCTTCCTTAAACACAATCAATATGGCAGCAATAACTCATATACCAATACATCAAACATGGCAGGATCAATAAATCAAATGATCAATAGCACCTTAAGTTCAGTCATTTTTAGGGTAACTTTTTCACAGACTACAATTACATAATAGTCTAGAGCTTCCATAATCCAGTTTTAGCTATAGAAAAAACAACACAAGAGATTAGATACAAAAAAAGCCCCATCACTTATCATGATGAGTTCTAGGTTATCGCTTATTCTAGGAATCGCTAGAGACAAAAAGTATGATTCATATAATCTAGTAGAAAATCCTGGAATGTTTCATGTTGTCTCACTCAAGTGACGAGAGTCAATACGCAAGCAAGAAAGTATACAGTTAACACTGAATTCAATTCTGCAAAAAAGTAATTCAGACCACTGCATTAAATCATTGCACAACAATAAACAGTAGAAAACACTCAAACAAGTCTCTGAATAAGAGCATGGGCTGCCAGCCAACACACACTACCCCTCAGAGTAAAAGTACACAGGTACAGTACTGTACCAGGATAATTATCTGCCCACCTACGGCCAGTCGGACACACTACACTGCGGTGTCTCTACCTGTACTGAAACAGATGTGTGCATTCAGCAGTACACCACTGCAAGACAAATGCTAGTACCACAGCCCAAAACACCCAACAATAAAACCAGTACTCACCCCAAACAGCTCATTACTGTCAGTAGTCTGTCATATTTCAGAATCAGAAGGAACGTTATGAGGATTATACAATAGTAAATGTGAGTAAGTGCATAGGTTCACAAATGGTATGTTGAAGTCTTAATGCAGTATAACGGTATGGGACAAAATCAGCATGGTGCATCCAAGAACCATCGCCAGCAGTGAACTGTCAAGGGAGAACGGTCACCAACCACAGACGAGCAAGAGCTTAAAGCACAATAATTAAGATACAAATCCATCACAGAAAATCCACACAGAGAGGGGGGGGGGGTTGGCGAAAAAAAAGAGAGCGAGCGCAAGAGAGAGAGAGAAAGAAAGAAAGAGGAGGAGAGGAGGGAGAGAGTCCAATTCAGTGGAATAAAACAAACACATTTTCCTGGCCTGTTAAATGCCACTCAGTCTATATTTAGAGAATAAAGAAGGAAAGAAGTGTCGCTGTCCTCTGGGGATCAGGAATCACTGTCTTATTGAACAAAATCGCTTTGCATTTGAATATTAAATTATTCATACACAACCGTACAACCTTAAATAGTACAGGATCTTACAGTATAACAATTTCTATAATGAGTATCCAATCATATCACTAAGACTTTTCTCTGGTCTGGTCATGTGTTCAGGAAAAACTCAAGACCCAAATTGTTAGGCATCACTACCTACCTGATATACCATATTAATGGTACCCAAAGGATCTGACTTTATATTGCACTGACCCTACGCACACTCACCAGACTATATATACACACCATATACATACTCACTCTCGCACACTGCATTGACACTCCCACACAAAACCCACACACATTCACATACACTACCTATGCATACACAAACACAACACACACATGCATACCGACATAACACACACACGCATTACGACACAACACAAACACACATACACAATACGCAAACTTTATTTTACTTCTATTATTATCTATCCTGATGCCTAGTCACTTTACTCTGCCTTCATGTACATACGTTCAAAAGTTCAGATCACTTAGAAATGTCCTTGTTTTTGAAAGAAAAGCATGTTTTTTGTCCATTAAAATGACATCAAATTGATCAGAAATACAGTGTAGACATTGTTAATGTTGTAAATGACTATTGTAACTGGAATCGGCAGATATTTTATGGAATATCTACATAGGCGTACAGAGGCCCATTATCAGCAACCATCACTCCTGTGTTCCAATGGGACGTTGTGTTAGCTAATCCAAGTTTATCATTATAAAAGGCTAATTGATCATTAGAAAACACTTTTACAATTATGTTAGCACAGCTGAAAACTATTGTTCTGATTAAAGAAGCAATAAAACTGGCCTTCTTTAGACTAGTTGAGTATCTGGACCATCAGCATTTATGGGTTCGATTACAGGGTCAAAATGGCCAGAAACTCGTCAGTCTATTCTTGTTCTGAGAAATTAAGGCTATTCCATGCGAGAAACTGAAGATCTCGTACGACGCTGTGTACTACTCCCTTCACAGAACAGCGCAAACTGGCTCTAACCAGAATAGAAAGAGGAGTGGGAGGCCCCGGTGCACAACTGAGCAAGAGGACAATTACATTAAAGTGTCTAGTTTGAGAAACAGATGCCTCACAAGTCCTCAACTGGCAGCTTCATTAAACAGTACCCACAAAACACCCGTCTCAACGTCAACAGTGAAGAGGCAACTCCGGGATGCTGGCCTTCTAGGCAGAGTTGCAAAGAAAAAGCCATATCTCAGACTGGCCAATAAAAATAAAAGATTAAGATGGGAAAAAGTGGGAGATTTGTACAGGGTAAAAGGGATCTTGAAGAAGGAAGGCTATCACTCCATTTTGCAACGCCATGCCAAACCCTGTGGACGGTGCTTAATTGGAGCCAAGTTCCTCCTATAACAGGACAATGACCCAAAGCACAGCTCCAAACTATGTAAGAACTATTTAGGGAAGAAGCAGTCAGATGGTATTCTGTCTATAATGGAATGACCAGCACAGTCACCGGATCTCAACCCTATTAAGCTGTCGTGGGAGCAGCTTGACCGTATGGTTCTTGGTCAGAAGTGCCCATCAAACCAATCCAACTTGTGGGTGGTGCTTCAGGAAGCATGGGGTGAAATCTCTTCAGATTACCTCAACAAATTGACAACTAGAATGCCAAGGGTCTGCAAGGCTGTAATTACTGCAAATGGAGGATTCTTTGACGAAAGCAAAGTTTGAATGACACAATTATTATTTCTATAAAAAATCTTTATTTATAATATTTGTCAACGTCTTGACTATATTTCCTATTCATTTTGCAACTCATTTCATGTATGAGTTCATGGAAAAAAGTGACCCCAAACTTTTGAAGGGTAGTGTATCTACCTCAAATACCTCATACCTCTGCACAGTGATCTGGTACTGGCTCCATCCATTCTTGTGTATTTTAATTTATTCTTCTTGTGTTACTATTTTATTTTTATTTTTATGATTATTTTTAAACTCTGCATTGTTGGGAAGGGCTCGTAAACAAGTATTTCACGGTAAAGACTGTACCAGTAAGTGACATTGAGATACAATACCCACAATCCACCACATCCACATTGTTTACCTCTGTGTCGTTGCCTCCCTCTAGTAAATACAAGTTAAGGTCAGATAATCAAAGATATGGTCTGGTAAGACCCCAGCCGGATGACCACATGGTCCACATTCCCTCAGATGGATTCCTCATACCAACCAATCAGATTAACGACTTAGAAACCGACGGGAAGTGTCATCTCACATTAAATATGTCCATCCCCCTCTAATTTATTCCCTTCGTAGAGTATAGAAGTAACAGTAATCTCAACAACCCTAAAGGAAAAAGTGTACTTGGATTAAGGGTTTAGTGAGAGTCTTGTTGGTCGTTTTCACACAAGAAAAAACATAAGACAAACGGTTATGCAAATATATCTTCATTAAAATGTCTGACAACATGAGTCTTTAGCCATAGCAGCCAGTATTCTCTGAGTTCAGTTGAGGTCACAAACAAACAAATTTAATTCAAAAAGGCAGAGACAGTGATGAATACAATTGGCAGATCCTTGAGCTGATCTCAGACAGGAACAAGGCTGGCAAGATTTGTCGACATGGGTAGAATTTCAAATGACCACACTAAAACTGGCTTTGCCATCGTTGAGCTTAACTTCTGATCATCAATGGCACTCAACTCAACCAGTGATTATCGTGAACTGGGCACAAATGGCTGGGCACAAATGTGTCAGGTGTGAGATGATTTCCACACAATCACAAGATGAAGACAAGGTGGAACTGGAAAATGCACCACCATCATGCATCTTAGGGAAGAGGTCCTCTGGCTGTTAGCTTGGCTGCGAGAAAAGGAAAACCTACTTTCTAAGTACACTGACCTTGCTGTAACCCAGGAAAAGCGAATCTCAGTCTTAAATGGCATATATAACAAGTCAATTAGAAATGCCAGACGGGCTAATTTTTCTAACTGGATCACTAATAATCAGAATAATGAGAGAGTGCTCTTCTTGACCATTGATGGCCTGATAAATCTTACCCCCGCAAACCTATGTGAACTTTTCTCCACATCTAAATGTGATGAGTTTGCGGCATATTTCAGAGATAAGATAACCAACATTAGGTTGGGTATCAGTCAAGCAAGATCTGATGAGAAGTTTGATGATATGTGTCCTAGCCTACCACGCAAATGCACTATGGATTTATTTTCCCTGGTGGACACAGACATGCTCAGGAAAGTGATATCACAACTTAAGCCTTCTACCTGCTTTCTGGATCCTATCCCCACAACCTTCTTCAAAACAGTATTTAGTTGCATATCTGAAGAAGTGCAAGCTATTGTTAATCACTCCCTGTTCTCACGCACTTTCTCTACTGCACTAAAAACTGCAATGGTGAAACCCCTTCTGAAGAAAAGTAATCTAGATTCTTCAGCTCTTAGCACTTTTCGATCAATCTCCAACCTTCCATTTCTGGAGAAATTGGTTTTCAAACAGCAAAATAAGTTTTTAAGTGCCAACTATATTTTTGAAGAAATCCAATCTGGTTGTTGTGCCCACCACAGCACAGAGATCGCCTTAGTTAAAGTGATAAATTACCTTAGAGCTAACACAGATGCCAAACAGCTCTCTGTCCTTGTACTCTTGGATTTAAGTGCTGCATTCATCACTGTTGACCATGATGTCCTTCTGGACAGACTGGAGAGGTTGGTTGGCCTCTCCGTTCCAGTTAAAAATGGTGTTATGTTACAGTCTTATTCTAAAATTGATTCAATTATTTGTTTTTCTCATCAATCTACACAATACCCTATAATGACAAAGCGAAAACAAGTTTTTAGAAGTGTTTTCTAATTTATTAAAAAAAACAGAAATACCTTATTTACTTAAGTATTTAGAAACTTTGCTATGGGACCCGGAATTGAGATCAGGTGCATCCTGTTTCCATTAATCATCCTTGGGATGTTTATACAACTTGATTGGAGTCCACTTGTGGTACATTCAATTGACTGGACATGATTTGGAAAGCCACATACCTGTCTTTATAAGGTCCCACAGTTGACAGTACATGTCAGAGCAAAACCAAGCCAAGAGGCCGAAGGAATTGTCCAAAGAGCTCCGAGACAGGATTGTGTCGAGGCACAGATCTGAGGAAGGGTACAAAAACATTTCTGCAGCCTTGAAGGTCCCCAAGAACACATCATTCTTAAATGGAAGAAGTCTGGAACCACCAAGACTCTTCCTAAAGCTGGCCGCTCGTCCAAACTGAGCAATCGTGGGAGAAGGGTTCTTGGTCAGGGAGGTGACCAAGAACCTGATGGAGATGCGAGAACCTTCCAGAAGGACAACCATCTCTGCAGCACTCCACCAATCAGGCCTTTATGGTAGAGTGGCCAGACGGAAGGCACATTACAGCCCACTTGGAGCTGCTAAAAGGCACCTAAAGGACTCTCAGACCATGATAAACCAGATTCTCTTGTCTGATGAAACCAAGATTGAACTTTTTTGCCTGAATGCTAAGCGTAACGTCAGGAGGAAACCTGGTAGCATCCCAACGGTGAAGCATGGGGGTGACAGCATCATGCTATGGGGGTGTTTTTCAGCAGCAGGGACTGGGAGACTAAGATTGAGGGAAAAATGAACGGAGAAAAGTACAGAGAGGTCCTTGATGAAAACCTGCTCTAGAGCGCTCAGGACCTCAGACTGGGGTGAAGGTTCACCTTCCAACAGGACAACGACCCTAAGCACACAGCCAAGACAGCGCAGGAGTGGCTTCTGGACAAATCTCTGAATGTCCTTGAGTGGCCCAGCCAGAGGTCAGGCTTGAACTCGATCGAACATCTCTGGAAAGACCGGAAAATAGCAGTGCAGCGACGCTCCCCATCCAACCTGACAGAGCTTGAGAGGATCTGCAGAGAAGAATGGGAGAAACTCCCCAAATACAGGTGTGCCAAGTTTGTAGCGTTATACCCAATAAGACTTGAGGCTATAATTGCTACCAAAGGTGCTTTAACAAAGTACTGAGTTAAGGGTCTGAATACTTATGTAAATGTGATATCAGTTTTCCATTTTTTATACATTTGCAAAAATGTCAATAAACTTGGTTTTGCTTTGTCATTATGGGATATTGTGTGTAGATTGATGAGGGGAAAAAAACGATTCAATCGATTTTAGAATAAGACTGTAACATAACAAAAGTTGGAAAATGTCAAGGGGTCTGATTTTAGCTCCACGGATTATTAGACTGTATTTGTGATTTAAATACTTGGATGGCTCACAACTTCCTCAAGCTAAATCAAGACAAGACCAAGGTACTTCTTGTTGGTGTCAAAGCACATTTTAATTCAAATTTTAATTCACAGGCAATAAAGATAAAACACTAGGTGTCATTTTAGATTCTGAACTTAATTTTGATTCAAGACAAGACCAAGGTACCGGTGTCGTGTGCTCTCCGTCTGGTCTTGGAGCCCTGTCTGCAGCAGATGGGGTCTTGTGATAAAGTTCACAATGCTTGACACTAAGCAAGCTCCCCGTAATCCCTCCACCAGCAAAATGAGCAATTGGAAAAGCCTGTTTACACACCCATCGCAAAATAATCCCCATAGATTACCATTACTTTTCATTGGGACTCCGAAATTGGGATTTTAGGAGGCTGGATCCCACCTGGGTTGTACTAGGATGTCTGCATATCAATATGGGAAGGTTTGAATGTATCTCTGTGGGCATAATCTGAGTCAAGTTCAACAGGGAGTACAGGTGGTAGGCTACCTCCTCTTTCTCAAGAGCCTATACTGAACACAACTACAGATTAAGTCTACAGTATGTATCTTTATTTACATTCTATTGATTGAGACTCAAGAGTAGGTACCTGATGTGGCCGATGAGCGTCTGCTGCTCGTCAGTGGTGAGGATGTCTGGGAGGACAGAGGCCAGCCAATCAACCTTCTTCTCCGCAGCATACTGCTTCAGCACCGCAAACAGCTTCTCCTTCACCTCAGGCTCCTCCCCCAAAATCTGGTCAATCTGAAATATAGCAATAACTGTTGTTGAAGGGCCTATATAGTACACAGACTCCCTAAAGAAATATGGTATACCTTCACAAAAAAGTATCCAACTAGCTAACTAAGGAAGTAAGCTCAGTAGGCTTGCGTAATGATTTTTTAACAGTAAAGTATTCTCTTTCAAAATGTTGTTTTCTCTGGACATCAATACTCCCCTGAATAGCTCCAACTCATTCAACAGTTAGTTTAATAGAAAGCCTCACCTTCCTGTTGAACTCCAGGGCCTTGTGTTTGCGGTCCGTCCTCATCCCGTCTCCCTCAAGCTGTATCTCATCCATACTCTCACTGCTGCGTATTTTCCGTCTGGGCCCGAGACACAGCACCCCTAGCCTCAGCGTACGCCCCTGGGACGCCTTGATCAGCGCCGCCGCCATCTCGTGGTGCCTCACCGGGATCCTGTTGACCTCCATGACGTAGTCGCCGGCCCGCAGGCCACCTCGTCCTGCCGGAGAGCAGGGGGAACAATCCTCCACCAGGAGGGGGCAGTCTCCCACGATGGTGAAGCCAAAACGGCCGTCAGGACCCGGGGTGATGTCCATCTGAGAAGCAGAGATTTAATTCTTATTTAACTTTCACTGTATTATATTAAGTTAGAGAGAATTTATTTTCACTAATGAATTGAAAAGTATGGCCTTGCCGATGAAATTAGCACGGCAAATCCAGGATTGCCCCTACAGTTTCTGAGGTTACATGAGGTATCAGAAATACAGTGAGTCGGGGGCTCCTGAGTGGCGCAGCAGTCTAAGGCACTGCATTGTATGCTGTAGTGCTAGACGTGTTACTACGGTCCCGGGTTCATATCCCGGGCTGTGCCACAACCGGCAGTGGTCGGAAGTCCCATAGGACAGCGCACAATTGGCTCAGCGTCGTCTGGGTTAGGGGAGGGTTTGGCCGGAGAGCCTTTACTTGGCTCATCGTGCTCTAGCCTACTCCTTGTGGCAGGCCGGGTGCCTGCAGGCTGACAACGGGTGCCAGTTGAACGGTGTTTCCTCTGACACATTGGTGCGGCTGGCTTCCGGGTTAAGCTGGCAGGTGTTAAGGAGTGGGGTTAGGTGGGTCATGTTTTGGAGGACGCATGACTCCACCTTCGCCTCTCCCGAGCCCGTTGGGGAGTTGCAGCGATGAGCCAAGATCGAAAGAATTGGGGAGAAAAAATACAACAACGAAAAAAATAAGAAATACAGTGAGTCTGATATTCAGTAGGCACAAACAGAAATACAGAAAAAGGAACTTAAAATCAATCAGAAGTATCAAACATTGTGCTACAACATAATGGTGCCAGGTGAGTCCCAATCAGAGCGAGTTCAGACCTGCTGGATGCGAGACACAACTCCGATGCTGGGAGGGATGTTCCTCTGGGTCTGAGCGATGGCGATGACAGCCTGGAATCCCAAAGTGGACACATTCTGGCCCTCGATCTCCAGCACCTGATCACAGAGAGACAGTATAAGGAAGAGACCGAGAAACAGCTTTTCCAGTATAAATCCCTGTTCATACTATTACACTATTGTCATAACATCGTAGTATAACATACCTGTAGTACTATTAAATGCATGTTTGACAATTGTCTTGCCTTGTTAAATAATGGTTAAATAAAGGATTGAAATAATTACTGATTAGGCCTTTCGGTTTAGCTTAGAATCTAGAATCTCTCTGACCTGGTCACCTGGCTGCAGCCCCGCCAGGTAGGCACTGCTCCCCTCCTCCACAGACAGGATGTAGCTAGGACCACTTCCTCCCAGCTGGAAGCCAAACTCCTCTGGCCAGCACTGATTGGACGTCGGCATCGCAATGACTACACAAGATAAAATAAGAATGACAAAGAGGAGAGGAGCATGAAGAAACACATGGAGTATGATGAGGATCAACTGAAAGATGTTCTGTCGCCTGCGGATTGAGACGAGAATAAGAGAAGCAGTGCGGTGCTCTCAGCCCCTGTCAAACCCTTGGGGTCGCCGACCTCGAACAAAACTCCAAAGGCATCTCAGAGTACTTGACCTTGAGGAGCGGGAAGCACTCTCTTCCAAAGTGAATCCAAGTTCACGGAATCTCTATCTGACGGAAGGCTAGGAAATAATACCACTCTATTACTTACATGAGAATGACTCAAGTGTACAAGAAGCAATGTTTTCTATGCAAAAATATCTGCCATAACCAAACACAGAAAACACATTTAAATCTAGGAGTGCAAATTATTGTGCTTTTTGGGGTAATACATTCCAATCAGATTTACAACATTATATAAACAATAACAGGTATACAGCATTAAAACAGGATCAGAATGAATACATGAGTTTGCTTCCAAAAATGTCCCTGGTCAAACATACCAAATATAGAATTATACAAATATCTATTCTGTTTGATCATGTGCAACAGATAATCTAACATTTACCCTACAACAGAGACAGTTTCTGCTTGCAACCTCAAAAGCCTTGAAACAGTACAGGCATGTGTTTCAACAAGTCGATAAAAGTCATACAGACAGACTTACAGTCATCCTTAGATGGATAGCGAGGAACGGCAGGCTTGTTCTGGTTCCTGAAAGAGTATCTGCCTTTCTTGTTCTGCAGAAATTTCTTCATTTTGTATCAGACTTGATCAAACTGCAGGTGGCCTGCATGTGAGCTAGTATCCAACCTGGCTCCCTAACTGTGTCACAAGTGTTTAAAAAAAAACTCGGACCACAACAACAACCCCCATTTAAACAAGAGGGGTTGCCAATTAAAAATAACTTATATTCAGAGTCTTCCACATTGCCACCTCAACACGAGAAAAGGGTGACAGTGCATGAAACACCAGTGGAGACTTGACACAGAGTTGCTCCAGCATCTCCTCTCAGAATGTGCCCTTGCAGTCCTCCAGCCCGTTTGTACAGTGTTAATCATAAAACTGGGACACCCTCGCTCCACTCCGCTCCTTAATAAAACCTCTCTCCAAAAAGGGTATTGTGAGGCCCCATTTTCTTCTATAAATACTCCTCTGTCTCTTTTCCTGCTCTCTCTCACGGCTAGGTACCTCTCCAAGGGACGGAGACTGGCCCAGAATCACTGTGTGTGTGTCGATCGACGAGGGGTCGATGAGCACACTAATTGGAGCGTCTGCCTGGGCGCGTTAATATGTGTGGTGTGTATTGTAGTGTATGTGTGCTGGTGTATAAGTGTGTGCCACAATGCTCAGTCCCATTGAGAAGGAGCAGGGGCAATTTAAGACTTTGCTCTGGATTAGTGGGATTACAGGCTGAATCTTAAACTCCCCCTCCACCCCCCATCAGGACAGGGACACATGCCCCCCTTCACTAGGGTTAGGGTTGTGGAGATATCCACACGGACTCAGTGGTGCGTATGTATGCCTCTGATCTGGGTTACTTTAAAACATTGCTGCAGCAACCTGTCCCTGGTGTAATTTACAGTGAAATAGAGTATTGGGAAACATAGGGGCAATCAGCAGGCTAGTTAGTTAGTCACATGGCCCTCAGTCAATAGTAATTGAGCACTGCCAGTGAGTTGTGGTACATACAGTATGTCAGTCCATGTGCAGTACATGAATTCAAAACGAAAAAGGTTCATCACACATACAATCCGGATAATTGAATTACTGATCAGAGGAGGGTGTAACAATAAACCTACACAAAATAGCAGGGGGTTAATGAGAGGGGTTCATTGTAGAGAGAGACTTTTATTGGAGATGAGGGACTTTATGGAGCACAGCAACAGGGCTACTGTGAGAGTAGTTTTCCGTTTTTCTTCTAAGTGAAATCAGTAATAACATTGTAATAGCATAGTAATAACAAATGGATGTAGTAACAGTAATAACATTGTAATAGCATAGTAATAACAAATGGATGTAGTAACAGTAATAACATTGTAATAGCATAGTAATAACAAATGGATGTAGTAACAGTAATAAGACATGGCCTATAATTGGCCTAAATACTGTACACTAGTATGTATACTAAGACATCTACGTAAATTATTTATTTTCCAACAGAAAACAGCAGAAGTACCCATGTCATATTTAAGTTAAAGAAACAGCACAGCCCTGGTTAGGTGAATTATTATACAGGGCCAGGTGAATTATTCTCCAGCCATACTTTTATCTCCAAACTCTCATCTTACACCTCGCTCAAGATGGTCACTTCACATGTATAGAGTAATAAGGAAGAGCAAGTGAGAGCAAGTGACATTATACAGGTCACTGAGCCTGAGGTAAGATGACCCACCCTGGTCGGTAGGTACCGGACTATTTGTTCATTCAGCAACATTGGCAAAACATTACGTTGTTTAAAGCAGAGACCGACGAGACCAAAACGACAGCAATATTCAATCAAGTCATTTAGATACTGAAACAAATGAATACAACTGCGAGAGTTGATAGCTGCTGAAACCATCATCATGTAACAACAGCCTAAATTGAAGCAGCTGGTGACTCAGTGTGGAAGTGAAGAACATGTGGAGATTCCCAACACTAAACAAACTGTGGAGTCTACAACCAACATTATTATTTCAGAAAGAGTAGAATAAGATGCAGTCTTACCTTTCAAGTCCCTGAGAAGATGAAGGAATACACTACAGAGCAAGTGCCTCTAAGTAACACTCCTCTCCCTAACAGTAATGTGTAACATGAGAGCAGGGCCTGTTTGAAAATGCAGGCAAAGCCCAGCAACCAGATCCAACAGCTTGTGTCATCATGATGTATTTTGTTTTGTGTGCAACTGAGGAGCAGGTGCACAATATTGAAATGGGGTAAAATGGTGACCATTTCTACTTATTCATGAATTTGCAATGTGTAGTCAATTTGCAAAAAGCTTGAGTTAATGTAAAGTCAAACAAGTCTAAAGCATTTTAGTCTAACTGAATTGAATTAAGGAACTTGACTGTAAATGACTAACAACAAACCTTGCCATGCATAACATAAAATATCCATTATGAATTACTTATAATGTATCCATTTGTTTACAATGTGTCGAGTAACAGTCCATCATAAGCTGAGAAGCAACACTAAGGTTTTTTTGACGTCACACCAGCAACAGCTGTGCTAATCGTCCCGGAGGTTACAGAGCAATGGTAGATGTTCTGAGAAACAAGGGACTTTTTGGTAGTTTGAGTCCTGTGGGTTGTGAATATGGAGGTCGAGAACGGGAGGTGGATAGGTGTCAAGTACAAAAATGGAAAACAGTATTTCAGTAGCTTTGAAGAAAGTGGAGAAGTTGAAGAAACAAAAGGGGACAAACCTGGGACAAGAGAGGATGTTTTACAAAAAGTACAAAAAAGGAAAAACGTAATTTAGTAGCTCAGAACTTGAGACTGATGAGAGTGACATAGAGTTTGATGGAGGAGCGGATTCGGAGCTGCTGAGTTTGATATGCCTGTGAAGAGTGGGAAGAAAGGAAAGGATGACAGAGATGTTTCTTTCCCAGTAGGAGTGAGATTTTTTGTAGAGAATGGATCCTTGCCTTCTGACTGATCCATATCTGGTGTCAGGTTGGGTGAAGAAGAGTTTGGGGACTGTTGAGTCAGTGAAAGTAAATTGAAGTGGACTCGTGATGATTTTTTCAGTTTCTTCCGTCCAGAGGGAGCAGGCGCTCTGCACCACACGCCTAGGGACTTGCTTTGATCTCTGGAGCAGGGCACTGTTGAAAGGAGTGATAACTGGGGTGGTGTTAAGGGTTGAGGAGGATCAACTAAAATGGAAGACTCCCGGTGTCTTTGACTGCCCGCAGTTTGGTGTGACGCAGACCCGGTGGAGTGCGTGGTGAAACAGAGAAAACACTGTCTGTCCTGTTAAGTTTTGATGCTGAGTCTTTACCCGACAAAGTCCAGTTAGGATGTGTCAGTTATCCCATGAGAGCTTTTGTCCTGAACCCAATATGGTGTTTTAGGTGCCAAGCTTATGGTCATGTTGCAGCAGTGTGTAGAAGGGAGATTCCTAGATGTGAGAAGTGTGCAGGAGGGCCTGAGACAAAATAATGTGTAGTATCGGTGGGAAAATGTGTGTGTGTTAACTGTAGGGGACCCATAGTGTTGGAGATTAGAAGTGTCTGGTGAGAGAAAGACAGGTTGAGGTTGCCAGGATCAGCTCAGTGTCATATGCTGAGGCAGTAAAGAGAGTAGTAGAGGAAGATGGGTCCAGGGCGAGGGATCCTAAGAGGCTTCCTTGTGAGTAGGCAGAGGCTAATAGAGAGTGAGAGGAATAACATGTGCTTCAGAAAGGTTGGTTTATTAAGGTTGGTGTCCTCCCAGGCAGCCGGGCTGGTGTAGGATCAGATAGGGCCAAGTAGTGGAATAGTGGTGAGGTTTTAATAGGTGTAGGGTTAGTTGACAGGGCAATTATTCTTCCCTTTTCACCGGCCTAACACTACAGTACAATAGATGGCGGTATATGTAACTCTCGGTTGCGATCTGCCAATTCAAATTTAAAGTAGTAGAAGAACAGCTGCGCTATAAAAAAAATGTTAGAAACGTTAGCCACATGCTACGGAAGTTTTTCATTTTGTATGGCAAAGTATAATGGATTTATAGTCCAGTTGGGAGCGGTAATGCGACATATTGGATGCCAACCGCTGTTAAACTCCACCGATCTGACTGATGAAGAAGAAGAAGAATGCTACGGAAGTGAAGACACCCACACCGTGCAAGAGAATGGTCCAAGGAAGTTAATGAAGTTTATTGCAACGCTAGTTAAGGCACACATTTAAATGATGAATTGTACATCCCACAAAGAGGGTAAGTAACAAGGTGACTCGATTAAGTCATGATTAGATAAGTAGCTAACTCTCAGCTACTGTTCAACTAGGCTAGCTATGGCAGTGAAATGTGGAAGGAAGGAAACAAGCTAGCTGCTAAGCTAGCTAGTTAACCTGTCGTTGCTAACCAACCTGAGCACCTGCGTCTTTTAACATTAGCAAAGGTTTAGTGTTATTCGTTATCATCGAATAACACCAATAATTACATCTACTTACACTACGATGATAAGTTAGCTAGCTAACGTTAGTTATTTCTAGTCAGTCAGTGCTTGACAGCCAGTTATCTAACAGTAGGCTGTTTCCTACAATGTTCCTGACATGTTTCCTACTCTGACAGGTTAATAACAAATGGATTTCCTCACACTATTTGCTATCTATGTGGGGGTTGTGCTGACCTGCATTGCCTTGGTTTGTAAATATTCTGGTCAGCAACAAAGTCCTTTTGGTTTACTTTTCGACTCGGTGACAAAGGTAAGAGACTGTATCAGAGTACGGCACTTCTCGAAACGTACACAAAGTGGTGCTATAGCGCCATTGTAGTTATAGCCATAACCATAGAGATTTTCATTTTATGAAAGTATGCTCTTATTTTGTTTGACAGGTAATAGCACCTTGGACACCACTATGGCTTCAAAGCTTTACACAGAGGACCTTGCACATGCTATTTCATCAACGGTAAGTGATCAACCTGGAAATCACAACTTTTTAAATTTTTTATTTTTTAATTTTTTTTAGGGCTGTCCCGAATAAAAACAGTATTCTGTTCTTTCAACCAATCGACTGGTTTAAAACGTGTAGTTTCCCATATATAGACACACCCTATGTGTTTTAATAAAATCAACAAGGCTATATGAAGTCTAATGAGCTTGTCTGACGCTTTAAGCAGACTGTGATTAAATAAATAAGACACACAAATGACTCAAGGGAGCCAGAGAGAGCCTAACCTGAAGAAAAAGACATGTTCCCGAACTACCACCTCCCACTACTGCTGGACTTGGCAGATTCTGCCATTACCCTCCCAAAATCGTTGGAAATGGGCTACACCAGGGGTCAGCAACCTTCTACATTTGGAGTGCCAATTTATTTGACCATTTCTGCTGATCTGCGTGCCAGTTATGATTTTCACATTTTCGTGGAACTGTTTCATTTGTTTTATAATGAAGTATTCGTATCGCAAAATCATTGTCATGTGGGATTAATAAAAATGCTATCTAAATGAAAATGAGGCTATACAAATCTAGAAGTAACTTCTATTGACATTGCCAACTATGTAAAAAATAGCCTACATAAAAAAGCCAACAAATTAAAACATTGCAGCTTGCAGGTAGAACTTATCCCGATGTATCGTTTTTATAAATCACAGACCTGGCCGAGGTATCCTGGAAGGATATTGATCTCATCCCGTCAGTAGAGTAAATGCCTTCCTCACCATCTTAAATAAGCATGCCCCATTCAAGAAATGTAGAACCAGGAACAGATATAGCCCTTGGTTCTCTCCAGACCTGACTGCCCTTAACCAACACAAAAACATCCTATGGCGTTCTGCATTAGCATCGAATAGCCCCCGTGATATGCAACTTTTCAGGGAAGCTAGAAACCAATATACACAGGCAGTTAGAAAAGCCAAGGCTAGCTTTTTCAAGCAGAAATTTGCTTCCTGCAACACAAACTCCAGAAAGTTCTGGGACACTGTAAAGTCCATGGAGAATAAGAGCACCTCCCAGCGGCCCACTGCACTGAAGTTAGGAAACACTCACCACCGATAAATCCACTATAATTGAGAATTTCAAAAAGCATTTTTCTACGGCTGGCCATGCTTTCCACCTGGCTACCCCTACCCCGGTCAACAGCACTGCACCCCCCACAGCAACTCGCCCAAGCCTTCCCCATTTCTCCTTCTCCCAAATCCAGTCAGCTGATGTTCTGAAAGAGCTTCAAAATCTGGACCCCTACAAATCAGCCGGGCTAGACAATTTGGACCCTTAAAGAGATTCCCAAAGATTGGAAAGCAGCTGCGGTCATCCCCCTCTTCAAAGGGGGGGACACTCTGGACCCAAACTGCTACAGACTTATATCTATCCTACCCTGCCTTTTCTAAGGTCTTCGTAAGCCAAGTCAACAAACAGATTACCGACCATTTCGAATCCCACCGTACCTTCTCCGCTATGCAATCTGGTTTCAGTGCTGGTCATGGGTGCACCTCAGCCACGCTCAAGGTCCTAAACGATATCTTAACCGCCATCGATAAGAAACAATACTGTGCAGCCATATTCATTGACCTGGCCAAGGCTTTCGACTCTGTCAATTACCACATCCTCATCTGCAGACTCGACAGCCTTGGTTTCTCAAATGATTGCCTCGCCTTGTTGACCAACTACTTCTCTGATAGAGTTCAGTGTGTCAAATCGGAGGGTCTGTTGCCCGGGCCTCTGGCAGTCTCTATGGGGGTGCCACAGGGTTCAATTCTTGGACCGACTCTCTTCTCTGTATACATCAATGACGTCGCGCTTGCTGCTGGTGAGTCTCTGATCCACCTCTACGCAGACGACACCATTCTGTATACTTCTGGCCCTTCTTTGGACACTGTTAACAACCCTCCAGGCGTGCTTCAATTCCATACAACTCTCCTTCCATGGCCTCCAATTGCTCTTAAATACAAGTAAAACTAAATGCATGCTCTTCAACCGATCGCTGCCTGCACCTGCCCGCCTGTCCAACATCACTACTCTGGACGGCTCGGACTTAGAATATGTGGACAACTACAAATACCTAGGTGTCTGGTTCGACTGTAAACTCGCCTTCCAGACTCGCATCAAACATCTCCAATCCAAAGTTAAATCAATAATTGGCTTCCTATTTCGCAACAAAGCATCCTTCAATCATTGCTGTCAAACATACCCTTGTAAAACTGACCATCCTACCAATCCTCGACTTCGGCGATGCCATTTACAAAATAGCCTCCCAATACCCTACTCAATAAATTGGATGCAGTCTATCACAGTGCCATCTGTTTTGTCACCAAAGCCCCATATACTACCCACCACTGCTACCTGTATGCTCTCGTTGGCTGGCCCTCGCTTCATACTCGTCGCCAAACCCACTGGCTCCAGGTCCTCTACAAGACCCTGCTAGGTAAAGTCCCCCCTTATCTCAGCTCACTGGTCACCATAGCAGCACCCAGCTGTAGCACGCGCTCCAGCAGGTATCTCTCTGGTCACCCCCAAAACCAATTCTTCCTTTGGCCGCCTCTCCTTCCAGTTCTCTGCTGCCAATGACTGGAACGAACTACAAAAATCTCTGAAACTGGAAACACTTATCTCCCTCACTAGCTTTAAGTACCAGCTGTCAGAGCAGCTCACAGATTACTGCACCTGTACATAGCCCATCTATAATTTAGCCCAAACAACTACCTCTTTCCCTACTGTATTTATTTATTTAGCTCTTTTGCAACCCATTATTTCTATCTCTACTTTGCACATTCTTCCACCTCAAATCTACCATTCCAGTGTTTTACTTGCTATATTGTATTTACTTTGCCACCATGGCCTTTACCTCCCTTTTCTCACCTCATTTGCTCACATTGTAGATAGACTTATTTTTCTACTGACTGTATGTTTGTTTTACTCCATGTGTAACTCTGTTGTGTGTCGAACTGCTTTGCTTTATCTTGGCCAGGTCGCAGTTGTAAATGAGAACTTGTTCTCAACTGGTCTACCTGGTTAAATAAAGGTAAAAATAAAATAAACATTGGTTATGCATGGCCTTTCTGCAAGGAACTTAAAACATTGTATCAACTTGGTCCATTCAGCCCTGCTAACAAACTTGCAACATTGTATAAAATATGTTGGACCCTCAGTTTCCCACACCAGTGAGCTCTGGACAGACACAGCTATAGGCTATTTGTACAAGGGATAATAATTTCAGGTAGGTCTATTATGACTTTTCCACCTGATAAGAGAATTACATTTTCTTTCTCTTTTACACCAAGTGGTTATCGCAAGGGAGAGAGCTGGAAAGATTGAGGAACTATTGTCATCCTCAATGGATGTAAAAAAAATAAATAACTTGCTGTTTTGAGTTGAAAATATATATTTTTAGAAGCTCTACAGCTCATTAGTGGTGGTGAGTTAAGACAATCAGATCCCCAAATGGGAACATTTTATAAGCCTACATTTTGATAACTCGTAAATGGAATGAAACAAACCTAAACTTGTTTCTCACAAGTGTAGCCTAGGTTGTGTGCTCTGCAAACAAAGTTGTCATTTGACAATAAGAATTGTAAAATAATAATATATTGACATTAACAGAATTACAGTAACTGAACAAACATTTGTAGATTAGAAATTATGGGAATTAAAGGGAAATGTACTACTGGTGTGCCATCCCCGCAATCTCTGCAATGGTTTAGTCCACAGGCGTCAATCAAGACATGGCAGAATTTAGTTGTTTTCTTTGCAACTTCCCGACTAAAAAATGATCGGTTGAACAACAGCCTGTCGACTAAATGGGGTCAATCCTAGTTTTGAAAATTTTTATATTGAATAGATTTAAAAAACACAGTCCCTCTGATTAACTGTTTGCCATTGTCTCATAGGAACAGAATGTTTATCTATCTCCATATCTTACTGGAGGGGGCCGTGTACACAGAGTTCACCTATGAGGTGTTTGGATACTGCAGGGACATGGACACCACTCTCTCCAGCCTATCAGTCCCTTATGTTCTACTGGTGGTCAAATCCTGCTTCTTCTACCTCTGCATTAGAAGGGAACCTGGTAAGTCAACTATAACACAGAGTAGGGCCTATTTGGTAGACAGAAAATCACAACATAATACATTATCTGAAGTGAACGTTCTGTAAAGTTTCCTCCTGAGGAATATCATAACACCTACTGAACAGGCTCATGCTAGTACTTTTATCTTTCTCTGTAGGTACAGTTACAAAGAAGCGACATGCTGGTCAGCTCCAGGTATACCCATATGACAAGAGGATGTTCCACCCAGGAGTCTGCTGTCCAACCTGTCAGCTGGTCAAACCTGCTCGCTCAAAACACTGTAGTAAGTAGTACAGATTGGCCTTTGGCTTTTAGTCGCAGGCATTAGTTCTAATACTGTACCTCTGAATGTCTACTATATAGGCATAGTACAGTCTATAAACTATACTTCTCAGAACAGCGTATAACATCCTAAGATGCATTGTTACATAATAATGTATAACTGCTACTATTATTGTCTCTAAACTGTATTGAATAGCCAATGTGTTCCCCTTGTTTTGTCCAGGAGTCTGCAATAGGTGTGTGCAGCGCTTCGACCACCACTGTGTCTGGGTCAACAACTGCATCGGCGCTCAGAACACCCGGTACTTCCTTCTCTACCTGCTGAGTGTGTGTGCCATGGCAGCAGACATGGCACTACTGACGGTGGACATGTTACTGCACGCTGTGGTGCGGTCAGGCATCCTACAAGCCCGTTACATAGATGATGATGGGCAGCAACAGCAGGCAGGGATGCTCTTTGTCATACAGGTGAAAGACTGGACATACAGACACACACACAATGATATCGGTGCCTGATGTTTACATGGAGTTAGTATTTCCTTCTGCCTGTTTAAACCCAGCAAGTCTGATTTAATTAATTTAAATATGAATGCCATGAATTAAATCCTATCTAGTTCCATTAATGTGCCACATAAATCACTACACACTTTGTCTCAGTTTACAGATGTACTATTTATTTTTTTATAATATTTTAATTTAAATTCACTTCCCACATAGACTGAGTGTACAAAACATTAAGAACTCTTCCCTCAAGCCCATTTTCCCCTCAGAATAACCTCAATTTGGCAGGGCTTGGACTATACGACACCTTGTAGTAAGCGTTCCACAGGGATGCTGGCCCATGTTGACTCCAATGCTTCCCACAGTTTGGCTGGATGTCCTTTGGGTGGTGGACCATTCTTGATACACATGGGAAACTGTTGAGTGTGGAAAAACCCAGCAGCATTGCTGTTCTTGACACAAGTCGGTGCGCCTGGCACCTACTTACCCCATTCAAAGGCACTTAAATATTTTGTTTAGCTGATTCACCATCTGAATTGCACACATACACAATCCATGTCTCAAGGCTTAAAAATCCTTCTTTAAGCTGTCTCCTCCCCTTCATCTACACTGATTTGAAGTGGATCATAGCTTTTACCTGGATTCACCTGGTCAGTCTCATGGAAAGAGCAGGTGTTAATGTTTTGTACACTCAGTGTATATTTCCTCTGCCTCTCCCCAGCACCTGTTCCTGACCTTCCCCAGGATCGTGTTTATGCTGGGCTTCCTGGTCTTCGTCTTCCTGCTCCTGGCAGGCTACACCATGTTCCACTCCTACCTAGCTCTGGTCAACCAGACCTCCAACGAGTGGTACAAGGGACGAGGGAATGTCTGCCAGCACTGCCACCCCTCACCTGACCACTTCTGTGGTCTGCCAGCCTCTGACCAGTCCAAAAGGTGGTTCTATAGTAGAGGGGTGCTTAGAAACCTGGGGGAGATATTTTTCCCCCTCCGTCCCGTGCAGAAAAAAGATAATTGAGTTCAACAGAGGCAGTTTATAGGCCCACTAGCTACAGTACTGAATGTTTGTCATTTGTATTTATTTTTTAAAGATATGGTTGTTGGTATGTGGATTGTCTTATCTTAAATATTTTTCTAACTGGCAATAAAGCTTCTGTATACACCTTTTCCCTGTTGTCTGTTCCTTGAGATGAATTTGCAGATGGTCTATGCCTATCAAGTTTAATTGTGTATTAGAGGAAGCAAGGATGCATATCATACAGGTAATTCATTTTCATTCAATGCTTGCTGTGTATACACACATGCATTTGGAGCTTTGCTCACTGCTTGCACAACATACCCAGCCATCACCAACCATGTCTTGTGACATCTTGAGATGTTTTAAGACTAAAATGAAGACATCTAAGACTGTCTTTAGACACGTCTTGGAAATATGTCTTGAGATGTTTTATTAGTTCTAAATCCTAATCACTCACTCCAGAACTCATGCACATCCATAGCACAAATTGACCTGCACACCAAATCAAAGTAATCTAGATTTATTGACAAATAACAGAGGCAGAAGCAACAAAATAACTTGGTAAATGTGTTATAGGGCTCCAAACTATCTTCAAGTCTTTACAGTCCGATTGTCATCTCTTGTTTGGGGATCTCAGAGCTTCTATTGCTTAATCTGCTGGAAAGTATGTAGTTATGTATCATTATAAATACAGCAACATCAATAACAATACTGCCTCTACCCTGCTATTTTCTTGTAACTTAATTCTGAATAGCTCACCTGAAGCAGAAAGCCCTACCAGCCACGAGGGCTTAATGTTTGACACCAGATAGGACCCTAGTTGTATTCTATGTCCAGTCTGAAAATAGAATGAGTCAGTTAAGCACTGTTCTCATGGGAAGAAATTAACATGACGTGTCTTGTTCATTTTTGGATGCACTGCTCTCACTTGTATTTGCTGGGTGCCCGCTTACCTTGATTGAGTCGGAGTTTACATGTATTCCATCCTTATATCCTGACAAAAGAGAAATAGGCCATGTTCATTACACAACTATTAAAGCACATGTAAAAGCAAAAAGCAGATACAAGCATCCATTCATAATTTACCTCATCAGCATACCCATGAATAGGGGTTAGCACTCAGATAAATCCAGTCTACTCTGCAGCATGTGAGGTTGATCAACAAAACAAAAACAATCTAATCCACCAGCTATTTACTTTGGGCATTTTTTCATGTAACATTTAGATGTATTCTCTATTAAATAAAACTGCACAGAAAAGACAATAACTGCAGTCAGCTGTTAGAGTAGATCAGCTTTGACTCAACATGTCTTGAAACATCTGTATATAATCAGATGGTGATGGCTGAGCTATCACCGAGGTTGAGACATTTGACATGATCCCTTCTCCTTTTTCTGATCCCGCATGGACTTAATGGGCAACTGAAAAAAAAAGTAACAACATGCCTTTCAGAGATATAACTAGCTAGCTACATCATTTTTTTACTATAATTGTTATGCTAGCTAATGACAGTTGTTAGCTACTAGATAGCTAACCAGAGTCTGCATAATATAAAACAATATGTCATTAACATATTTCTTCATATGGACTAAATATTGTTTGGGCTAAACATACATTACATATTAAAATACTTTTGTAACAGTTTGTAAATCCTCCAGGTCGTTTGTGAGTCTTGCATCATCTGTCAGTTGACTGAAGAATGATCTGCGAATTTGAAATGTTCAACATTCCAAAATAAAATGTCTCAAGACATAACACTATTTTGCGTCCCAGAGCTGATGGGGGAGTATGAAGTTGATCCGCAAGGAACCTAGGTGGTGTGTTCGTAAATTGCGCTGTTGGTGTTCGTAAATTCAGAGCGTTTCGCTCTCGGAGCGTTCAGAGCCACATTGGACGCTCTGACGGAGGAGTAGGGTTGATCCGAGCGTTCTGACCTCACAACGGCAGTCAAGCACCCAGCTAACTGGCTGACGGTGGCTAGTTGGCTAGCTGCTTCCAGACACATATGAGAGAACACCTCACTTTGACCGTTTTACTCGCCCTAGCAGAGCTGGTTAGGCTGTTTTCATGTTATCCATATCGTTTGGTGACTGTAACTGTGCTGCTGGTAACAATTTAATTACGTTTTTTTGCCGACGTTTACTGACAATGGTCATATTCAACGTGTTGCACGTTTGTAAATGCATCCGTTATTCAGCACTCTTGCACACAGACGAGAGTGCTCTGAAATCGTAATATATTGTATATATTGAACCTAGCAAGGAACCCGGAAGAGGGCACATGGATGCTCCTGTCACTTTAAACCGGTGCGGAAGTGTGTTACAGTATGGATTTGATGCAATGATATAAGGTCAGGAAACTTCGCAATAAATCGTTATTGAAGACACCAAATGATTCAACTGCAAGATCAAACGAAATAGTACTCGTGCTTAATTTCAATGTCATATTTCTTCGGGGAGATTGTTCTCGTACATTTTTCGCTAAACGTCGTGGCTAGTCTGCAAGAAAGTGGTAGCATACAGTAGCTAGCCAGTTATTTTTGGACACTGACTGATCGAGGAACAAAACGCACACGTTTTCCCAATGGCTGTGTCAAAATGCACCCGGCTGAACGGTCCCTTAATAAAGCAAATGTTAGATTCTGTGGACAGTGTCCTCTTCGACTGTGATGGTGTCATCTGGCGAGGGGATCAGGCAATCCCTGGCGCCCCTGACGTTATCAACCTACTCAAGAAGAATGGAAAGAAAGTGTTTTTCGTCACCAACAACAGCACTAAAACTAGAAAGATGTATGCAGACAAAATGGCATTGATGGGATTCAAAGCAACTGAAGATGAAGTGTTTGGAACGGCGTACTGCTCTGCAATGTACCTAAAACATGTCTCCAGACTACAGGGCAAAGTGTATCTCATAGGAAGCAATGCAATGAGGCAGGAACTAGAAAAGGTTGGGATCCAGCAGACAGGTGTGGGGCCTGATCCGATATCAGGTGTCCAGATCGATTGGGCAAACGTGCCCCTGGACCCTGAGGTGAAGGCTGTGGTTGTTGGGTTTGATGAGCACTTCAGTTACATGAAACTGAACAGAGCCCTACAGTACCTCAACAACCCTGACTGTCTACTGGTGGGAACCAACACTGACACCAGACTGCCCCTGGAAGGAGGCAAAGCTGTCCCAGGTAAGTAGGATGTTGGCTGTGCAGAGACAACAGCTGGAGTATTAACCAACAAGACTGGTTACCGTACACATGGAGTGCACACCATCTGTGCCACAACGGGCCAGACCTCTGTGGCATAGTCCGTAGTGCTCACATACAGGGAGGCTACATGAGTGCTGTGTTAATGATCTTTAGTAGCTTACAGCGAGCCAGTGTGATGGGATAACATGAGGGGTTTTCCACTGCCCCAAGTCAGATCTTTCATCTCTTACTGTATGTTTAAGCATGTGTCAACAACACTGAATGTCTTCCCCTCTCTGTCTCCACCAGGGACGGGCTGCATCCTGAAGGCTGTAGAGACCGCAGCCCAGCGCCAGGCCCAGACGGTGGGAAAGCCCAACCACTTCATGTACGACTGTGTGGCCAGCCAGTTCGGCCTGGACCGCACCCGCTGCCTCATGGTGGGGGACCGGTTGGACACGGACATCCTGCTGGGGTCCAACTGTGGCCTGAAGACCCTGCTGACCCTGACCGGGGTGTCTACTGTGGCCGACGCTGAGGCCCATCAGGAGAGTGGCTGTCCAAAACGCCTTGGGATGGTGCCTGACTACTACGTAGAGAGTATTGCAGAACTCCTGCCTGCTCTACAAGGATAACCAGTCAGGGTGTGGAATTTTTTATCTCAATGAGACTTTAGCCTTGATAGATGATAATTAGATTAATATTGACTAATTATAAAGGACCGTTAAGGACTGTGTGCGTCTGAAAACCCAGGCTTGTTTCCGGATTACGGATGTGAAAATTCAGGAAGGTACAGAGAGTTAATCAACTGCTTCGATTATACTAAGACTGCAACAAAACAAACCTATATTAAAGTTATTTTAACTACAGTATGCTATGGCTGAATATGTATATTCAAGATATACAGCCGGTGTAGCCGACTCCTCATGGAAAGCTACTGGGTGTGCAAGCCTTTGTTCCAGCCCTGCTGTAATGCACCACATAGATTCAGCAGCAAAAAAGGAAACGAATAGTAGGGCTGGAACAAAAGCCTGCCCAGCACACCCAGTAGCTCTCCAGGACGAGGGTTAGCCACTCCTGATTTCCAGTGTTGATAAATGGATTTCGATATTTTTTTTCAAAAGAGTTGTTCAGGAAATGGTAGTGAAGTATGTGCTGTGTGTTTGGGTGAAAAAGAAGAAGGGCTATGCAAGGCCTGTGTTCTTTGCTCAATATCCCTCTGTAGCAATGATCTCAAACACAGTCGGAGGAAATGTGTACACACTCCTTTTGGGTATTTCCCTCAGCTGTGTGCATACATTTAAAAACACGTCACTCAATATTTATCTAAAGCAGAGAGCTATGCAGAAATACAGTAAACTGGAGTGCACTGACAATTCATCAGGAATTATATATCTTATGTTGTCCACTCTCATTCACTGTACCAATGCTGTGTTTATTGCCATTTACATTACCCATTCACGTGAGGAAGTATACATAAACTGGGTTATACTCTTATTGTATCCTGATGTATTGTAAATGTAAAAATAGAACTACCTTTTGTTCCCATTCAATTAGAAGGTTTGGGGTTTGCGCAATAATCAATGATCTTGTTAAGTGTGTTTTAATGTAACAATGTCAGTCTTCTTAGTAACTAAGTGTCTATAATACGTTAGATTGTCTGTACTGCCAATACAATAATCAAACTACTGTATCATCCTCTGTCCTTGACAACAGTATTCACCTTGACTCAAGTCAATCAAACACTGATCAAAAATAAACATACCTTTTCCAAAATGAAAGGCTTCCCTGTGGATTGTGTCAACTTCAACACAGCGGGCTGTGCTGGACCCTGGTGTTATTAACACAGAAGCTCTTAAAGTCACCTTGGCCTTTCATCGACTGGACGGTCCATCAGTCCATTCCTCATATCACCCTGCCATGGCCGATGACCGAGCCTGTCCACAGAGGTGAGTTTGTCTCACCCCTTTGTCCATTGTCTAAGGTGAGGGTAGCCGGCCAAAGGGTTTGGACTGTCACGTGTGTGTCTGTGTGAGGGGGAGGTAGGCGAGGAGAGGGGGAGACAGGTCTACAGAGAGCGAGAGAGAGAAGTTGGCCAGGTGTATCGCAGAGCGTCTCACTCGGTGCTGGTCATGACCGCAGCTCGATGCAGATAGGTGAGAGAAGAAGGGTGAAGTCGGAGTGAGAGAAGAGAAGTCACCGGACACAGGATGGTGAGGTGTTGGAAACGTTCAGAAACCACCGGGTTGGAGGATTCACAACGCATGGTAGGAGTGGGACTCATCTGTACCTTGCTCAGTGGTGGCTTAAATGATCTGTGGCAAAAGTCAGATTTTTTTTTATTAGCCTCAATGGTTTTGTTGCTCTTGGAAAAGTTATTTTCATACAGATAGAAAGACTAAGTTGTGGTAATGTTATTTGTGCAACACTCACAGAGCATGGTCCCCAACTGGCGGCTTTATTTGGCACCCCAAGTTTTCTGAGAAAAAAATACCAGGAAATCAGCTACAAGTGATTGAAATTTTGGAAATCTTTTCCCAAGTATTATATAGAGAGAGACATGATTGTATACAAATGTAAGCAAGGTTTGAAATTATTATGTTTTAGTTAAATATATCTGTTTGGGCTTGCGGTCAATTTGAAGTCTACAAATTATTTGTCATTATGTTCCGCCCCCCTGACTATTTGCTCAAGAAAAAAATCCTCCCCCGGCTGAATCCAGTTGATGATCACTGCCATAGTGTATAATGTTCCATTCTATTTCAGTTTTAACAAACTTGTTGAAGTCAACAATGTTGTTAAATCCAGAAACAGTCAGACACTCACCCAGACAAGTGGTTATGTAGATTATGATAAACTGTTGTTGTGTATGTCTCCTCAGGACGAGGGTCCAACAGTGTCCTGCCAGTTCCCACACAAGGCATTCTGGGTGACCCTCAGTGCCACTCTCCTCCTGGTCATCATCGCCCTCGGCGTCAGGGGGCATCTATGGGTCAGACAGCCCGACGCACAGGTGGGAGACACAACTCTCACCTGATTCACCTGTCGGAACACAGCTTTGTATTTGGCATTAAAACTGTGAGGTGTTGTAGCCCAATCTAACGTAGATGCACACATGACTGTGGTTGATGTACAAAATATTCGCTCACACTTGTACAATCACAATGTTGATGATGAGTTTACATTGAGTAAACCTATCCCTCTACTGTGGTCCTTACAGGTTGTCAGAATCACAGTTCCGGATCTGACTGGAACCCTGATCAAACAATCAGCACTGGTGGACAAGCACAACGACCTGGTGACCTATTCTGTGACCTCACCGGCCAACCACACATACACTGTGCTCTTTGACGTCAAACATGTAAGAAGCAGACCTGTTCAAAGTGTATTGAACTGAGGCAAGCTGCAGTGCACCTTTCTGTTTCCTTATTCCACATTGTTGCATTGTAAAAGGCTGGTTGTCTAGAAACAGATTCCCATGCTAGAACTGAGCTTAAATGGATGCTGAACTGACAGTGTGTTATGTTTGTTTGTGCAGGGTTTGATATGTTACAAACCTATGAACCAGGAGAATTGCTACCTGAGTAAGATGGAGAAATCTGACTATGAAAACATGCAGTCCCTTCTCCAGCAGTCAATGCAAACGGTAAAGATGTTTCACCCTTCCAACATATAACAGTGTATGAAATATACTATTTTGGATTTCACTTTATATGAGCCTGTTACCATGCGAAGGAAATATGTCACATAGGGACTTATTGGCATGGCAACAACTAAAGAGTACGCAGAAACACCCTACTGTGTCAGCCGGCTCTCAGTTGAGGGTGCCCTGTTACCTTACACTGTTGCTAATGTGTGAGTTGGCAGTGGGGGTGGATAATTGTAAGTGACTCATAGCTTAGTGCCATCTCTGTCTCACTCCATGGCCAGCCAGACCCTATTGGACTTAGGAGTGTGGATTTTAGCATCCCTCTCCTCTCCCTGTCCAGAGAACGAGTGGGAGGTAATAGGCCGAACAAGGCCTTAAATGTTTATAGTGTAGTGTCTCTCCAGGACTGAATTCCTCAGGGCATCTGATCCTCCTAGACCTCTCTCTTCCCTGGATCCCCTTACAGGTTGGGACAGCAGTGAGGCTCAGATCTGCACAATGGCCACTCTGTCTGGGGACTACTGGGTTTGTTAAGGCTTCACTGGGCTGGAGAAAGTGGCGAGACAATGGTTGGTTAGTGAGGGAAGGGCCAGTCCTACAGTGGACATCTTTAATAAGGTGTGATTTTTTTGCTATGTTTGGTCAATGTCAATGGTCATTGCAGAATGGATGGGTTGCTTTTCTGCTGTGGTACTGTGTATCTACAGGGCCATGTCGATATCTACCAGTGTCCTTGCTGGGTATTTGTTAGTTATTTTATTTTGAGGCCCATTAGCGTTTTACTTTATGAGTCGATTACTTGCTCATATCAGATTGAATTATGGTTATCAGGGCCTAGGATAATTCATTTATTCACAAGAGCTGGTGTATGATTACTCATGTCATTAGTTAATTACCGGTTCATTACCCCACAGTTATGGGCCATTGTGCAGCTGGACTCATTCAATCATTAAGTGGTTGTACAGACTTAAGTTGCATATAAACTCAAAAGAGAAATATGCCACGTATGCCAAAATCCCAAGTGTTTTATCCTTTTCTCATGCTATCTGATAGAAACATAGTCGTTTGTGTTTGTATTTGAGTTCTGACTCTCACGGTATTAAGTATCTCGTAGAACTATACTTCAGCACGAGAACCACCCACTGATTGTGGTCATTAAGTGTCTGATTTAATGGATAGACTTCATCCACATAGAAAAGGCTGGGCCTTTCTGAGAGCAAAATATCTGTTCTGCAGCATAATGCTCTTTAGAGTGGAGGGAATCGGACTGTTAGAAGGCTCGCTCAGGCATAACGGTACTTTAAGTGGTCCCTATCGGACTCATCACCAGTGTAAATGGTGCAATTACTAAATGGCCATTGTGCCAAATGAGAGAGACCAGAGTTCAGCTGCGAATTATGCAGGGTTGAGTGTATAACCTGGCATAGACCACTGAAGTGATCTAATAGAGACACTGCTCTATAATGGCAGCTTGAGTTTCAGGTCTGCCAAAGCACACTGTTCTATCCTTATATATAATCTTAATTGACACAACTTGTATTTGTTGTTAGTAAAAACACTGAGGTGACCTCACAAGCAGTGCAATCATAATTCCTCTTTTGCTGTCCCTTTAGCTTGCTCTCATCATTCATAATCCAGAGAAAAATGTGTTCCTCTTCTGCCAGGAGGTGTTGTTGGGGAATGAGACCCAGAGACAGACAGAGTTCCTGGGGGTGATGGGGGGCAGTCAGGTTGATGTGTCCACCCTGGAGGAGCCTCTACAAGCCCTGTGTCGACACAGCTCCATCCACTGGACCAGGAGACAAGACGGTAAGTACCCTTCTTTACATTTATAGCTACATGCTAAATACACATTCACACAATGATGTACAGTTATGTAACTGTGGACTGTTTTATTTGAAAGTGGGTCCAATTTTATATTCAATTCTGGGATAAATCAATAGTCATATTTCATACAAAAGAAAGACCAGGGGCTCTTTTGTAAAACAAGTTCCTCAGACTGAGGGAGAGCTTGCTCCCTGCGTCTTTGTGTTGGCAGCTCTTTCCAGAATAGGGCAGAGTGAGAAACATAATCCTAAACTACTGTGCTGTGTGACCTTTGCAGCGTCGCAGCAGTAAACTTAGACTGTTACTCAAGTAGTATTTTACTGGGTGACTTTTACTTGACATTTTCTAGTAAGTCATCTTTACTTTTACTCAAGTATGACAATTGAGTACTTTTTTCATCACTGCAAAACCCCAAAGTATGCAAGCCAACTACCATCTGTTAATGGAACCGTATTTCCAGTTTTACTCACTTGGGGATTCAGAGTAGCCATCAGTGCTCTCTGCTATAGTAAGGGTTAGATATTGCACTAGTGATCTTCCTGCTATAGTTAGTTAGCATAATGCTAAACTGAAGTGCTGTGTGACCTTTGCAGTGTGCCAGAAGTAAATAAGAAGCACAACCTTTAGGCTGACCTCACTGCTATTTTTACTTTACACCACTTGGGTTTTGTTGGTCTTCGCTACCAAATTGCCTGTTTAGTAACAAACCCTCTCTCTCTCTGAAGGTCCAGGTAAACAGCGCCTGGTCTACTTCTGTATTGACATCTGCTTCCCTAGTAACATCTGTGTGTCTGTCTGCTTCTACTACCTGCCGGAGTGACCTGCCATCATCCACTGTCAGGCAGCACATACCAACGCTGATCAGGGAAACAAAGTGATCCGTCTCATCCCTGCTAAGTCGCCGGCTGCAAAAAAACCAACCTATTTGAATACAACCGGGGAACAGCAGCCAGCTTTGACTCAATACTGCAGCTACCTTAGTCCCTTCTAAGCTTTCGCCCCAGTCCTTTCCATTCCGAGGGAAGGAAACAAGCTGTCAAGTTTATCTGCAGACTCCCCTCGTCACCCTCCCTTCATGTTTAATACCTTCCCTTGTGGCAGTTTGAGAGTATAAGAGTCCGTTTTTTTTTGTGCTTGTTTTTTCCTGTACTGCAACCCACAGCAGATGAGTCATTGTGTGTCCCATTCCTGTTTATTGGATTGTGTTAAAATTACTTGATCCCTCCAATAAAGAACAGTTGTGTAGAATACGGATTGTCTCTTTTACTATAGAGAAGGGAAATAGAATCTTTCCAACACTTCAGACTAAAAAACAAAGCCTTTGTGGTAGTTCCTGTTATGATGTATTAAACAGAGAATCAAGACAAAAGCACCACAGAGTAAATGTTACACACCAGTTAGTCTTTACTGGAATTCATCATATCCTGTACAGTCACACATTGGGACTCAGTCCACATTATAGATATCCATCAGTTTTTCAAAGACCTCACATTTGAGACTTTTCACCTTTGATTAAGCTATTGAACCCAAATACATGAGTTTTTCATGGTAAGTGAACTCCTCGCCCAAGCTATAAGACACAAACAAGCCCATAGACCTCCTTGTATCCCCAATCTGTCGAAATGTGGTCCTTATGAGAAATATAAAAACAGCCTCTCCCCTCTCTTATCCTGATAAATCAAAAGCTTTTGTGGAAGCAGACAGACGGGTGTGTGGATATAGATATATATACAGTCACAGAGCTTCGCTGTAGTGTAGCTCCTTCTCGTCCACTGCTGCTGTCTCAGCCCAGCACGCTGTCGTTAAAGGCCAGACACACCACAGCTTTCTGATGGCCGCTGTACTCCCTCTTGATCTCACCAGTCTCCACACACCACAGCCGTGCCAGGTTGTCAGAGGAGGCTGGAAGGAAATTCATCAAATTTACTGATTGATCCGTTGGAGCACAAGTCAGAACTGCCCAAAAGTGAGTTAACTAATGAGTTTGAGGCTCCATGCCGTCGCGGCTCAGGATTAATCATCACAATCTAGCCACACAAGAAAGGACAGAAGTCAGTCACTTTCCAACAGCAAAAACTATCCCTTACCCTAGATCAGGGCTCTCCAACCCTGTTCCTGGAGAGCTACCCTCCTGTAAGTTGATGCTCAAACCCCAGTTGTAACTAAACTGATCAGCTTATCAACCAGCTAATTGTTAGAATTGGGTGTGCTAGATTAGGGTTGGAGTGAAAACCTACAGGAACAGAGCTAGATAAAGTGTAAATACACATGAATCATTTAGTTGTTATCGTGCATAATAAAACACACTGGGAAGAAATATAACACTGACCTGTTACAATGTACTGTGAGTCTCCAGAGAAGGCACAGTCCCACATCCAACCTCGGGACGTCTCTCCAGGGTTATTACTCTTGATGCTCAGCTCCGTCATCAGAGAGAAGTTAGATGTTCTCCAGATCTTACACGTCTGGTCCGCCGAGCAGGTCGCCAGCAGACTGTGGTGAAAAGACACAGTTAAGTCACATATACAGTAACTATACAAGACATGCAATCAAAGCCTCCTACTTCTAAATAGTTAATGTTTGATTATGCACACATTCCTTTAAAAAATGTGTGTGGTGTACTCACGTGGAATCAGGACTAAATTTGCAGCGGAGGGAGTAGCGCTTATGAGCGGGGATCTTGGTTTTGGGGATGAGCTGTGTCACCTCGTCACCCATCCCTCCTGCCAGGTTCCACACGTAACAGTTTCCCTGTGAGAGATGGACAGTGATCACTTTTTTTTAATTGGTAAATTATTCTGAACAAAAATATAAATGTAACATGTAAAGTGTTGGTCCCATGTGAAATAAACAAATATTCCAGAAATGTTCCATTTTCCATACGCACAAAAAGCTTATTTCTCTCAAATTTGTTTACATTCCTGTTAGTGAGCATTTCTCGTTTGCCAAGATAATCCATCCACCTGACAGGTGTGGCATATCAAGAAGCTGATTAAAACCTCTACAGGATCTGTGTCCCCCCTGCGGGATGGTTGAGCGAACGTGCACTAATGTGATTAGCATGAGGTTGTAAGTAACAAGAACATAGACATATCTGATATGGGCAGAAAGCTAAAATTTGTGTTAATCTAACTGCACTGTCCAATTTACAGTAGCTATTACAGTGAAATAATACCATGCTATTGTTTGAGTGTGCATAGTTATGAACTTGAAAATGTATTAATAAACCAATTAGGCACATTTGGGCAGTCTTGATATAACATTTTGAACAGAAATGCAATTGTTCATTGGATCAGTCTACAACTTTGCACATACACCGCTGCCATCTAGTGGCCAAAATCTAAATTGCACCTAGATTACTAAGTCATATATTGGTCTCTCTCTTGCATTTCATAGATGGAAGAAAAATACGAGCTAACAGATTTAATGTGTTATATTCTCCTACATTAATTTCACATTTCTACAAACTTCAAAGTGTTTCCTTTCAAATGGTATCAAAAATATGCATATCCTTGACTTAGGTCCTGAGCTACTACAGGCAGTTAGATTTGGGTCCGATCCTTATTAAACAGCATGATCATTACACAGATGCACATTGTGCCGAGGACAATAAAAGGCCACTAAAATGTGCAGTTATGTCACACAACGCCACAAATTGGCCCACCGGAGCCGTTGCCAGAGAATTTAATATTAATTTCTCTACCATAAGCCGCCTCCAAAGTCATTTTAGAAAATGTGGCAGTATGTACGAATGGCCTCACAACCGCAGACCACGTGTAACCACCTGCAGGATTGTCTGAGACCAGCCACCCAGACAGCTGATGAAACTGAGGAGTATTTTGGTCTGTAATAAAGCCCATGTGAGGAAAAACGTATTCCGATTGGCTGGGCCTGGCTCCCCAGTGGGTGGGCCTATGCCTTCCCAGGCCCATTCATGTCTGTGCCCCTGCCCAGTCAAGTGAAATCCATAGATTAGGGCCTAATTTATTTATTTCAATTGACTGATTTCCTTCTATGAACTGTAACTCAGTAAAATCTTTGAAATTGTTGCATTTATATTTTTGTTCAGTATAGTTTAGCAGCCAGCTATCTAAACTTATCATGGTCGAAATGTTTAGAATTGTACAAAATTAGCTCTAAAACAGCTAATTTTCCTCTCTGACCAATTGCAAAATTAGTAGAATTGAATGAAATTAGTTAGAAAATGGCTAAATCTTCTCTCAGCCCCATGGCAAAATGTGTAGAATTGCAGCAAACGTGCTTTAAAACATTTGCTCTACACCCCATGGAAAAATGTGTCGTATTAGACAAAATTAACTCTAAAACAGGGATGGGCAACCGGCCATTCTTGAAGGCCCTCAGTAGGGGTTTCAACTTACTGTTTCAAGTTAGAATAGAGACTACAGAAAGTGACATTTCAAAAATGTGCCTCTTGTTATGTCCGTCAGGTAACTTTTTTAGATTGCCAAGCTAGCTGGGCGCTAAACTATCTAAACTTGTTATCAATGTCGAATTACCGGCTGGGGGCCCCCCGTTGATTTGGTTATGGAGTCTCACTCAGATATAATATACTTTGATTTGTTTATAAAAAAAATGGTTACTACATGATTCCATGTGTTATTTCATAGTTCTGATGTCTTCACTATTATTCTACAATGTAGAAAATAGTAAAGATAAAGACAAACCCTTGAATGAGTAGGTGTGTTCAAACTTTTGACTGGCACTATAGTTGCACAGACCCGTGAGAAACTGTGGCACCTCATGACGAGTTCAGATGTTTTCTGTCCCCAACCCCATCAAAGTTGCCCATCCCTGTACTAGAGTGTCCAGTATAACAAAATTAGATTTTTCAGCATACTGACCGAGCTATTGACTGCTGCCATGTAGCTGGCGTCTGGGTCAATGTGGACTGAGTTGATGGACACTTCTGGTTCAGGAATAAGCTGCTCGTTGTGATCGGTCTTCAGATCCCAGATATGGATCACACCGCTCTGGTCCCCCACGATCAATTCAGCCTGGAAAATACACAAGCCTGATTGAGAATCAATTAGATACAATAAGCAGAATTTTAAAAAAGGGTCAATATGCAGTTGCTACATACATTTTTGGACTTATAAATTAATTATATGTACCCATGAGCTAAGTTCAACTTCCATACCCCATCAAAACCCCAAATAAGCTTGTTTTACTATGTCTGTAAACAAAGTAAATGTAAACAAACACTGTAGACCATCAGAACATGGCTAAAACTATAATTTTGTTATCATGGATAGTCAGTCCTTGCATTCATAGCTCTGTCCATGAATTTGAGAGTGGTTACATTTCTCCAGCCCAATCCCTCAGCTATTTACCGAAACAGTGGCAGGGACCAGCTGGCTGGATTATTTACGGACATATTCAATCTCTCCCTATCCCAGTCTGCTGTTCCCATTTGCTTCAAGATGTCCACCATTGTTCCTGTATCCAGGAAAGCAAAGGTAACTGAACTAAATGACTATCGCCTCATAGCACTCACTACTGTCATCATGAAGTGCTTTGAGAGGCTAGTTAAGGATCATATCACCTCTACCTTACCTGACATCCTAGACCCACTTCAATTTGCTTACCGCCCCCATAGATCCACAAACGATGCAATCTCCATCGCACTGCACACTGCCCTATCCCATCTGGATAAAAGGAATACCTATGTAAGAATTATGTTTATTGACTATAGCTCAGCCTTCAACACCATAGTACCCTCCAAGCTCATCATTAAGCTCGAGGCCCTAAGTCTGAACTGTGCAACTGGATCCTGGACTTCCTGATGGGCCGCCCCCAGGTGGTGAAGGTAGTAAACAACACCTGCACTTCGCGGATCCTCAACACTGGGGCCCCACAAGGGTGCATGCTCAGCCCCCTCCTGTACTCCCTGTTCACCCATGACCGCACTCCAACATCAAGTTCAGAAGACACAACAGTAGTAGACCTGATTACAGACAATGACAAGACAGCCTACAGGGAGTAGGTGAGGGCCCTGGCGGAGTGGTGCCAGGAAAAAAACTTAAACATCAACAAAACGAAGGAGCTGATTGTGGACTTCAGGATACAGCAGAAGGAGCACACTCCCATCTACATTGATGGGACCGCAGAGGAGAAGGTGAAAAGCTTCAAGTCCCTCAGTGTACACATCACTGACAAACTGAAATGGTCCACACAGACAGTGTGGGGTACAAGGCGTAATAGCGCCTCTTCAACCTAAGGAGACTGAAGAAATTTGGATTGGCCCCTAAGACCCTCAAACTTTCCAACGCAACATCGGGGGCACTGTCTGCCATCCAGGACACCTACAGCACCCAATGCCACAGGAAGGCCAAAAAGAACATCAAGTACATCAACCACCCGAGGCACAGCCTGTTCACCCCGCTATCATCCAGAAGGTAAGGTCATTGCAGGTACATCAAAGCTGGCACCGAGAGACTGAAAAACAGCTTCTATCTCAAGGCCATGAGACTGTTAAATAGCCATCACTAGCCAGCTACCACCCCGTTACTCAACCCTGCACCTTAGCGGCTGCTGTCCTATATACATAGACTTGGAATCACTGGCCACTTCAATTATGGAACACTAGTCACTTTAATAATGTTTACATACTGCTTTATTCTACTGTATTATAGTCAATGCCCCTCAGTCATTGCTCGTCCTAATATTTATGTATCTTTTTTAATTTGACCCCCTTTTTCGTGGTATCCATTTGTTAGTAGTTACTATCTTGTCTCATCGCTACAACTCCCGTACGGGCTAGGGAGAGACGAAGGACGAGAGCCATCCGTCCTCCGAAACACAACCCAACCAAGCCGCACTGCTTCTTAACACAGCGCGCATCCAACCCGGAAGCCAGCTGCACCAATGTGTCAGAGGAAACACTGTGCACCTAGTGACCTGGTCAGCGTGCACTGCGCCCGGCCCGCCACAGGAGTCGCTAGTGCGTGATGAGACAAGGATATCCCTACCGGCCAAACCCTCCCTAACCCGGACGACGCTAGTCCAATTATGCGTCGCCCCATGGACCTCCCGGTCGCAGCTAGCTGCGACAGAGCCTGGGCCCGAACACAGAGTCTCTGGTGGCACAGCTAGCACTGAGATGCAGTACCTTAGACCACTGCATCACCCGGGAGGCCTAATATTTATGTTTCTTAATTCCATTATTTTAGATGTGTGTATTGTTATATACTACAGCACTGTTGGAGATAAGAACACAAGCATTTCGCTACACCCGCAATAATATCACCATGTGACCAATAACGTTTGATTTGAGTATGCTTTGTTTTTGTTTCAACTGCTGATTGCCGCTTTAAAGAAGGCAAGGATTAACCTAGGTGTTTATCAACAGTTACAGTACAACCACAGAGTTTCTGAACTCAGAGGCGCAACATTGCAAGACTTCCGGGAACACTTGCGAAACAAACCAGGCTGGGGTTTGAGAAGTCAATGTTGCTCATCTTCTCAAAATCTAAAGGCCAACCTAGATTTTAGCCAATGTCTTAAGTAATTGAACAGGTTACTACGCCAACCTCATGAAAGTGACAAACTGAGATTTTCATTTTCGTCAAAACAACTTTTATATCGAAGGAGTGCCTTTGATTTGACGGCCTCCACATGCGCAGTTCGGTGCGAGACGACAGTTAGACCCAATGACGTGTTTCTACGCATGAGCCTAGCTAACCAACGTCGCTATGACTTCGCCTACACTTGTGATCATGGATTTATTTTGGAGAAGCAGTTTTAGCCTACCTTCATACTGTATTGTCTTTGGTACAACTCAGACAGTACTGTATCAGTCACAGTGCTCCTTCTAGTGGTGGCATATTTCATTCATCGCTTTTGAGACACTGACTTACCTGGTTGGGATGAAGGCATACACAGTTGATGGGAGCATTGACCTGAAAGATCCTCTGACATTGCAGGTTCCTTGACCTAGGACCAGAGCAAATATGTAGCTTGGTGAGAATTCCATAGCAGGCAGGCAGAAACACAGCAGGAAGTGACAGTCACCATATTATCAAGAGTACCTCAGGTCCCAGATGCGAGCCATGCAGTCCTCTCCTCCTGTGTACATCCAGCGGCCGTCCTCATGGAAGCCCACTGACGTAATGTTCTTACTGACGCCATCATAGTTTATGACCGGGTTTGGGTTGTTGGAATTTAGATCATACATACGAATGTGTTGATAACCTTTGGAATAGAAGAAAAGATACACAGTCAAGTACCATGTTAATGATTATGATGAGTATGGGTGTGAATATCTTATTTCTGCACAAACCTGCAGCAGCAATCATACTTCTGTCAGGAGTAACTTCGAGGGAGTTCACTTGCTGAAAGTATTGGTTAAGAAAATAATTAAAGGCAGCTAAGCTATAATGATTGTGCAATAACAGCCTTAAGATCAAAATACTATTTTTGTTTGAAAATATGTTATCAACATATTGTGCTCACTAGGGGATGTTGTTTATTTAAGAAAATATCTCTAATCAAGGAGTTGGAGCCTTTCTAAGTTGTTACAACCAACAATGACATGGGATCTTGAAACGAAATAATGGCAAAACTAGCAAGCAATATCTCTCTTTATAGATTTGTGTGAAGCAGGCGAAGGTAAGGATACAGAGTCCTGGTGCTGGACTGTCCTGGTGCATATGCCGCTGTGGGCCTGCCAGAACCGCACTGTGTGGTCATATCCAGCGGTGGCCAGAATCACCGGGTCACTCCCCACTGTCCCCTGACCCTGGTTCACGTTCATGTTCGAGTGCTGTATGTTGTCACTGCAAAACGAGCCGTAAAACAGTGTCAAATATTAGAGGCATTGAAGAGCAATAATGTCAGTCAGTAATAATGCCAGTGAACAATAACTTTGTCACTGTTACTTAGCTATCAAGTTTTTCTGACAGCACATCAACAACTTGCCAGACATAAGCCGAGCTATCCTTTAGTAGCTCTGGTCCATGCGCATGATATGGTGTCAACCAGAGCTACATTTTGTGTTTCTCAAGCACAGTAGTAACCTTTTTACTTTGGTGAGTTTCTAGAATATATTCAAGTCAGTCATTTAAAAAATATTCAAAACTCTATGAAATAATCAATTTAACGTGCCAGAGAGCAAGGGCAACTCGTATTGTCATCGCGCGATGGACTAGAGCAAAGTTATCTAGCTATGCTAGCTAGTCGCCTTGTCTATTTAGTTTGTTAAACCATTTGGTGACATGGTTGACATCTAAACAAATCGTGTGCAAATGGCACTAGCTATGAAAAATATTATCTTACCTCCAAGATATGTAATATTTTAATGACAAAAGTGATGTGAAAGCTGTAAATAGCCTTGGTTGTGTTTTTTTTCCGGAAATACTGTAGGGCGTCTGACTAATAGTTCCCTCACTACAATAAGTACTTTACGCTAGGTTCCGGGATCAAATTATATTGTTTCCGATTAGCTTCTTCCTTGCTGGCTTATTACCACCGCCGACTGGCTTCATATACGAAAATGTGTCTGATAGCTAGGTAGCTCGATATCTTTGTTTATTTAAATAAAAAAAAGTAACAATATAATATAGACAAAGGGTGCGTTCGTAAATTCAATCTGGAGTGCCAGAGTCCGCGTTTGTAAATTCAGAGCCACATTGGACGCTCTGACGGAGGAGTAGGGTTGATTCGAGCGTTCTGACCTCACAACGGCAGTCAAGCACCCAGCTAACTGGCTGATGGTGGCTAGTTGGCTAGCTGCTTCCAGACACAAATGAGAGAACACCTCACTTTGACCGTTTTACTCGCCCTAGCAGAGCTGGTTATGCTTTTTTCATGACATCCAGAGCGCTGGTGACTAACTGTGCTGCTGGCAACAATTTAAATGTTTTTTTGTTTGCCGTCGTTTACCGACACAGGCCATATTCAACTGGTGTTAAGCATTCATAAATTCATCAGTTATTCTGCGCTCCGGCACGCTGGCAAGGGCTCTGAAATCGGAGTAGATGGCTAGAGCGAATTTACGAACGCATCCAAAATCAGGCAAGAATGCTTTACAAAAAAACACAAATATAAATAATTAACGAAGTATACTACCTGTATAGTGCTTTAAAAAGACACTACAGTATTCAAACGTTATAGCCTTAACCTAAAATCTGCTGTATTTTGGTAAATTAAAGGTCTATGGTATATAAACATAGCATAAGAGGTAATGGTCCATGACGAGATAATACAAAACATATACAGGAGAAAGCGTTTTGCTCAATGGCCACAAGGCAATATGCGTCACATTATGTGAAAAATTAAGATATCTGAATTTCCTTCCCTTGTGCACAGTTTTAGTCCTTTTTGTCCTTGACCACATCAGTGTACTCGGTGGGTTCCTCTCCAGGTTTCAGAAGTTTGCCAACATAGTCATACTTTTCTGTGAAAGGGAGGAAGAAGAAGTTCCTGAGAGACATTAGCTAGACACAACATCACAACCCTCCAAGGACATTGTAAATCACTTGAGTGGAGAATAGCCTTTGCTTAAAAAGACTCCCTCTCATGTGTGGGTTTGAATTCACAGCACTACTCAATGTAATGACAGTCTGGGTTGAACTGAAAGTGTTAATTTGATGCAACATAGTGTTTACGCCATTATGTTCTAGTATGGTGCCATATTGAATATGCTGTATTCAAGAAGATGAATGAATGTGCAAGTAGAGATACTGAGGTGCAAAGGAGCAAAATAAATCAATAACAGTATGGTGATGAGGTAGTTGGATGGGCTATTTACAGATGGGCTATTTACAGGTGCAGTGATCTGTGAGCTGCTCTGACAGCTGGTGCTTAAAGTTAGTGAGGGAGATATGAGTCTCCAGCTTCAGTGATTTTTGCAGTTCGTTCCAGTCATTGGCAGCAGAGAACTGGAAGGAAAGGCAGCCAAAGGAGGAATTGGCTTTGGGGGTGTCCAGTGAAATTTACCCGCTGGAGCGTGTGCTACAGGTGGGTGCTGCTATGGTGACCAGTGAGCTGAGAAGGCAGGGCTTTACCTAGCAAAGACATATAGATGACCTGGAGCCAGTGTGTTTGGTGGCGAATATGAAGTGAGGGCCAGCCAACGAGAGCATACGGGTCACAGTGGTGGGTAGTATATGGGGCTTTGGTGACAAAACGGATGGCACTGTGATAGACTTGCATCCATCCATGTATTCACCCCCTTTGCTCTGAAGCCCCTAAATAAGATATGGTCCAACCAATTACCTTCAGAAATCACATAATTAGTTAAATCAATTCCACCTGTGTGCAATCTTCAGTGTCACATGATCTCAGTATATATACACACACCTTTTCTGAAAGGCCCAAGAGTCCGCAACACCACCAAGCCAACGGCACCATGACGACCAAGGAGCTCTCCAAACAGGTCAGGGACAAAGTCATAGTTGAAGTGTACCTATGATGAAAATTACAGGCCTCTCTCATCTTTTTAAGTGGGAGAACTTGCACAATTGGTGGCTGACTAAATACTCCCCCCCACCCCCCCCACTGTATATACATACATTGATTCTTGAAGAATCACACTCCATAAGAACCCAAAATATAAGCTTGTTTTTCTCTGTAAATGTAAACAAACACTGTGTAGCCTCATAACATGGTTAAAACAATAATTTGGTATGATGGATGTACTTGCATCCTTGTCAATTAATCGGAGAGTGGTTACATTTCTCCAGGCCCATCCCCCAGCTTTTGACCAAAACGGAGGTGCGGCAACTGTTTTGTTATTGTTTCATCTGTGGATTTGCCCTTTAAACAGCTGAATATTATCAAGATATCAAAGTGTCACTGACAAACAGTTAAACAATAGGCCTATTGCAGCATATGGCATTAATTTTTTCACATGTAAATATCACTTTTTTTTTAAATAAAAGGTTAAATATATTAAATGCAGTATATATTAAATGCAGTAGTGCTCAAAGCATGCCATTCCATAAACAACAGAGTAGGGCTGCCAAATAAGTTCTTAGTTTTGGGGATATGCTCAGGTAAAACAATTTGGCTCATCTATACTTCCATAAGTCTTATTCTTGAAAATCAAGGGCTATAACATTTATTGGAATTTCTGGAATTCTGATAGACTTTGGTTTTCAAGGTAAATATATAATTTAATCGTATTATTATATGTAGAAGAAAGCGATGGGTTAGAAGCCTACATAACCAACCCATAAAGTAAAATGTAACATCCATACATGACCAGCTATATAAACTTTAACATTGATTTATCCTGCAATAAATGTGGTTCAATTGGTAACATACATTTTTGTCTTATTCTAACGCCTCTTAAGGGGAAAGTAATCTAAAAGTAACTGAATTAATCAGATTACATTACTTAGTTTGGTTAATCCAAAAATTGTGTTACTGATTACAATTTTGAACAGGTAACAGATTACATTTAGAAAGTAACCTACCCAACCCTGCCTAGATGTACATATTACCTCAATTACCTCAACTACCTTGTACCCCTGAACATTGACTTGGTACTGACTCCTGTATATAGCCCCATTATTGTTATTGTAATGTGTTACTATTTCCGATACATTTTTAATCTTATTTCCTTAGTTTTTTTACTCTGCATTATTGCGAAAGGACTCCTAAGTAAGCATTTCACAGTGAATTCTATACCTGTTGTATTCGCCACATGTAATAAAATGTGATCATAAAATCATGATTGCAAAGTCTCAAATGTAGGATAATACTAATACAGTCATAGTTGTTACATACCAGGCACATCTCCAGACCTGTCATCCTCATCCAAAAGATTCAGAGACCTCGTTGGCATAGCTGAACAGAAGGCTGGCTTCCTTCGTATCTTATGTATCTCAAACATAATCACATTAAATACAGTATTAGGTACTGTATTAAATTAATAATGTGAACATTAAAATTTGCTCTTAAAAAAACAATTATCTGCTGTTTCTCAATGCAGAAAAGGCACGTGTTGTAAACAGATATGATCAGTCCAGATGAAGTGATATCCTTACCTGGGTTGACAGTGATTATGGCTTTAGAATTGACTGTAGCTGTCATGCAGTTCCGGAAGCTGTCAAAACCAATCCTGGTATCCGAGATAAAGAGCACTTGGAAGTACAGAGAAGTCTAATTCAGTCCAGAACCTTTTAAACAAACACAAAAACTCACACATTTCCATTGAACAAGTAACAGAGAATAAGTGCCCACTGTATACCAACCTGTTTCTCTTGGTATCAGTCTAAACTAGCTGAATCGCCTCTCTGTCCCAGCCGTGGGATACAGAGGTTGTTATGGTTACTCAGGGGAGAGGATGGGGATATTGAAGAAGGGGTACAGTGGTACATCTTAGTTCCTATCATACTAAGGGAAAGGATGTGACAGAATCATCAAAAAGCTTCCCTTCCAGCCTCTGCCCTTTGTGTCCATCGGCTGTGGTGAAATACCTTGGCTCTGCAATCTAGAGGGCAGAAATAGTGGTTTGGAAAATATTTACAACACTTCTCTTTTTCTTGCTGAATGATCTATAATCTATCTTCATAGCGATATAATTGAATTGAATGTATAATCTCACTACAGTCTCCTACGCTGAAAGTGAGAGCATTCGCTGAAAGTGAGTCCATTGATGTATTCATCATTGCCCCACAAGGAGACATTCATTAAATAGTCTGGCGAGTCCTTGATTGTGAAGACAAAAGTGAATCTGTCAAAACCAGTGGCGATTTTAGCATGTAGGTCTTGCTGGGGGGAAACTGGGATGCATGCCAGCAAACCACTACATAACACTAAACAATACATTCATTCTGCCCTAACAAGCAAAAAGGCAGTAACTGCTCATTTGGTCAAAAATGTATTTTTGGCATTTGCATTTGCTACATTAAATACATGCTTAATCACGTGGACAAGTATCCTGCCTCTATTGTATTGTGTTTAGGAGAAAATGGGGGTCATGTTAACAGTAACTGCATAAAGCTACTGTGAAACCAAGGTAAATAAAAGCAATTTTTCTCAGTTCCACGCTATGAGCAGTTACTGCCTTTTTGTTTGGTAGGACATAATTGCACTAGAACGGTGACAAACGGTGCCCACAAAATGTTAAGGCCTATATAAAGCTGTCCCAACAGCAGTCCCAAAATCTTACCACTGCTACACCTGGCTATCAGCAGAGTCTTGTAAGGTAGCAAAATCGTTCATTCAGCCTCATTTACTGCCTTTAAAAAAAACATAGCTGATATGGCTGACTTGCTTAAAGAAATGTGGTTTCTAACGACAATTGAGATGTTCAAACTATGGCATAATGGGACAACAAGTGGATAAGAGCTAGGACAGACGTAGTCAATATAACTACAGTGCCTTGCGAAAGTATTCGGCCCCCTTGAACTTTGCGACCTTTTGCCACATTTCAGGCTTCAAACATAAATATATAAAACTGTATTTTTTTGTGAAGAATCAACAACAAGTGGGACACAATCATGAAGTGGAACGACATTTATTGGATATTTCAAACTTTTTTAACAAATCAAAAACTGAAAAATTGGGCGTGCAAAATTATTCAGCCCCTTTACTTTCAGTGCAGCAAACTCTCTCCAGAAGTTCAGTGAGGATCTCTGAATGATCCAATGTTGACCTAAATGACTAATGATGATAAATACAATCCACCTGTGTGTAATCAAGTCTCCGTATAAATGCACCTGCACTGTGATAGTCTCAGAGGTCCGTCAAAAGCGCAGAGAGCATCATGAAGAACAAGGAACACACCAGGCAGGTCCGAGATACTGTTGTGAAGAAGTTTAAATCCGGATTTGGATACAAAAATATTTCCCAAGCTTTAAACATCCCAAGGAGCACTGTGCAAGCGATAATATTGAAATGGAAGGAGTATCAGACCACTGCAAATCTACCAAGACCTGGCCGTCCCTCTAAACTTTCAGCTCATACAAGGAGAAGACTGATCAGAGATGCAGCCAAGAGGCCCATGATCACTCTGGATGAACTGCAGAGATCTACAGCTGAGGTGGGAGACGCTGTCCATAGGACAACAATCAGTCGTATATTGCACAAATCTGGCCTTTATGGAAGAGTGGCAAGAAGAAAGCCATTTCTTAAAGATATCCATAAAAAGTGTTGTTTAAAGTTTGCCACAAGCCACCTGGGAGACACACCAAACATGTGGAAGAAGGTGCTCTGGTCAGATTAAACCAAAATTTAACTTTTTGGCAACAATGCAAAACGTTATGTTTGGCGTAAAAGCAACACAGCTCATCACCCTGAACACACCATCCCCACTGTCAAACATGGTGGTGGCAACATCATGGTTTGGGCCTGCTTTTCTTCAGCAGGGACAGGGAAGATGGTTAAAATTGATGGGAAGATGGATGGAGCCAAATACAGGACCATTCTGGAAGAAAACCTGATGGAGTCTGCAAAAGACCTGAGACTGGGACGGAGATTTGTCTTCCAACAAGACAATGATCCAAAACATAAAGCAAAATCTACAATGGAATGGTTCAAAAATAAACATATCCAGGTGTTAGAATGGCCAAGTCAAAGTCCAGACATGAATCCAATCGAGAATCTGTGGAAAGAACTGAAAACTGCTGTTCACAAATGCTCTCCATCCAACTTCACTGAGCTCGAGCTGTTTTGCAAGGAGGAATGGGAAAAAATTTCAGTCTCTCAATGTGCAAAACTGATAGAGACATACCCCAAGCGACTTACAGCTGTAATCGCAGCAAAAGGTGGCGCTACAAAGTATTAACTTAAGGGGGCTGAATAATTTTGCACGCCCAATTTTTCAGTTTTTGATTTGTTAAAAAAGTTTGAAATATCCAATAAATGTCGTTCCACTTCATGATTGTGTCCCACTTGTTGTTGATTCTTCACAAAAAAATACAGTTTTATATCTTTATGTTTGAAGCCTGAAATGTGGCAAAAGGTCGCAAAGTTCAAGGGGGCCGAATACTTTCGCAAGGTACTGCATTTGTTTAGATCTTTTGAAATGTATAGCGTGTAACACCCTGATCTGTTTCATCTGTGCTTGTCTCAACCCCCTCCAGGTGTCAACCATCTTCTCCATTAACCTCTGGGTATTTAAACCTGTGTTTTGTGTCTGTCTGTGCCAGTTTGTCTTGAATGTTCCAAGTCAACCAGTGTGTTTTTCCCCGTGCGCCCGCTTGTTCTATTCTCTTTTGCTAGTCATCCCGGTTTTGACCCTTGCATGTTTTCTGGACTCTGTACCCTCCTGCCTGACCATTCTGCCTGCCCTGACCTCGAGCCTGCCTGTCATGCTGTACCTCCTGGACTCTGAACCAGTTTTGACCTTTTGCCTGTCCACAACCATTCTCTTGCCTACTCCTTTTGGATTATTAATAAATATCAAAGACTCAAACCATCTGTCTCCTGTATCTGCATCTTGGTCTCGCATTTTGCCCTTATATGCGACAGAATTCAGAACTGTGAGTCGTTCTTAGTGTTCTCCCTGTACACTAAGTCCAAACCATAGGATAAATAAAGTGGGCATATACGCAGACAATGAAAGCTCTTACAATATTATATGATTACATTTCACTAAAACAGGCCATAGGCTACTGTGCACCACCAAGTCAGAACAGTAGTTAAAATTAAGATGGTAAATATACCAAATTATTAGTGTGAGGCACATGGGCTACTAACATCTTACTACACATCGTACACTTAGTATTACTTTCTTAGCTATAGTATACATATCTCCCTGGCATATTGCATAATTTATGCAGCAGCATACAATACATTTTTGGACTTACCTTGTTGTGCTGTGCTCACTTGAACAGGAAGGTGGCGCAGCGGTCCTTCCAGGCCAAATTATGTCATCAAAGTCTGACATTCTCTGGATTTATGGTGCTTTCAAAACAACTGGGAACTCGGAAAGAAAACAAGGTTGAATCATGATGACGTCATTGATCTTCAGGTTGTAGCTCTAGAAAGAGGCCGGATTTACATTCTGAGTTGGATGACCGTTCAAAGCGTATTTTCCCAGTCGTAGCTTGTTTATTCCCGACTTCCCAGTTGTCTTGAATTCACTGAAGTAAAGTTTAGAGTTTACAGTTGTTATGAGCGAGACACAAATCATGCTTCATTGACAGCATGACCAATGTTGAATGTTTATCAGTTTAAACTTGGAAAAGAGCCCCTTAATCTCAGATTTGGGACCACACAGCCACTGTCACTGATTCCTTCCAAACCACTCACTGTTGAATTTGCGATTTCCAACTTGTTGTGTAATGTTTATGTTGAATGGCCGATGAGTACCGATACGTTTTATCTTTAATTTCTCTTCATTATTTCTCTTCATATGACAAGGATTGAAAATGATTTGTCAGTAGATTGTCGACTTGATTCATGATGATGACTGCTAGCTAAGATTTTGAAAGTATGATGTTGACATGATCAGTCCAATCAAAGCTACTGTAGATATAATGTGATTTGATGTCATTTTATCTGTGGCCAATGATCTTGAGCCTTCTTGGATGGGCACTTCTAATGTAACTCTATGACAGCACCAAAAATGTTGGGCTTTGCCTCACCTGCCATGAATGACGGGTCGCCACTGGTCAAAACCAAAACCTGAAATGATGAGAAAGGAGAGAGCTCAGTTTCGAAACCTGCCAGAAGAGGATACCAGTGAGCAAGTAATAAACTTGAGCACAGTAGGCTACAGTTCAGGCATGCCTTGGAGAAAGTCTATGCTTGGGGAGGACAGACAGAGTCAAGAGGCCTCACTGTATTTGATACCAATCATGAATACTTGAAAATGTATATAGACTATTAGATCCCAGTATTCCCCAGTATTAAATTATGGAGTAAATATATTGAAATTGAATCCTCAACTTTTCCGGTCTGGATGGCTTTTGATATCAGTTTTTCCAATGATGACTCCAGCCATGCTCTGAAAAACACAATAGATATTTCAACATTTTGTAGGCTTTAAAATATTTAGCCAAATCAATACAACAGTCACGTTTCAAAATTATTAGTTTATTTCACTTCAAGGTATTGTTTTGTTTTATGACAATGAGTCCACACAACTTAGGCTACTGTATCAATTGTATCATATCACATTATTTTTTTTAACTGACATAAGTCAGTTAAGAACAAATTCTTATTTACCATGACAGCCTAGGAACAGTGGGTGACAGAATGACAGATTTTTACCTTGGGGATTTTTTTCAGCTTGGGGATTCAATCTAGCAACCTTTCGGTTACTGGCCCAATGCTCTAACCACCAGGTGACCTGCCACCTGAAACTATGTCTTGTGTTTTGATGTAAGTCAGAAATGGCAACAAAGTACTGATCCTGTTGTATGCCATTTAAAAAAATGTGTATCCTGTTCTAAAGTGGAGAAGCTGCTGAAATAAGATGAATAGAAAACACACCTGTCTGATATCCAACATGTGTGAGTTAGTAAATAATTACTGGAAAATGTGACATTATTGGCCAAGCTAGCTAACTGCTCTGTCAACTGCTTCCTGCCAGATTACCTACCACGACTCACCTTTGCAGGCTAAAAGCCAGGTAAGGCAAACATTTTCTTGAAGATCATTGAACAAACTATGTCAAATAAACTCAGCAAAAAAAGAAATGTCCTCTCACTGTCAACTGCGTTTATTTTCAGCAAACTTAACATGTGCAAATATTTGTATGAACGTAACAAGATTCAACAACTGAGACATAAGCTGAACAAGTTCCACAGACATGTGACTAACATAAATGGAATAATGTGTCCCTGAACAAAAGGGGGGTCAAAATCAAAAGTAACAGTCTGGTGTGGCCACCAGCTGCATTAAGTACTGCAGTGCATCTCCTCCTCATGGACTGCACCAGATTTGCCAGTTATTGCTGTGATGTTACCTCACTCTTCCACCAAGGCACCTGCAAATTCCCAGGCATTTCAGGGGGGAATGGCCCTAGCCCTCACCCTCCGATCTAACAGGTCCCAGACGTGCTCAATGGGATTGAGATCCAGGCTCTTCGCTGGCCATGGCAGAACACTGACATTCCCGTCTTGCAGGAAATCACACACAGAATGAGCAGTATGGCTGGTGGAATTGTCATGCTGGAGAGTCATGTCAGGATGAGCCTGCAGGAAGGGTACCACATGAGGGAGGAGGATGTCTTCCCTGTAACGCACAGCATTGAGATTGCCTACAATGACAACAAGCTCAGTCCGATGATGCTGTGACACACCGCCCCAGACCATGACGGACCCTCCACCTCCAAATCGATCCTGCTCCAGAGTACAGGCCTCGGTGTAATGCTCATTATTTCGACGATAAACGCGAATCCGACCATCACCCCTGGTGAGACAAAACCGCGACTCGTCAGTGAAGAGCACTTTTTTCCAGTCCTGTCTGGTCCAGCGACGGTGGGTTTGTGCCCATAGGTGACGTTGTTGCCGGTGATGTCTGGTGAGGACTTGCCTTACAACAGGCCTACAAGCCTTCAGTCCAGCCTCTCTCAGTCTATTGCGGACACTCTGAGCACTGATGGAGGTATTGTGCTTTCCTGGTGTAACTCGGGCAGTTGTTGTTGCCATCCTGTACCTGTCCTGCAGGTGTTATGTTCGGATGTACCGATCCAGTGCAGGTGTTGTTACACGTGGTCTGCCACTGCGAGGACGATCAGCTGTCCGCCCTGTCTCCCTGTAGCGCTGTCTCACAGTACGGACATTGCAATTTATTGCCCTGGCCACATCTGCAGTCCTCATGCCTCCTTGCAGTATGCGTTCACGCAGATAAGCAGGGACCCTGGGCATCTTTCTTTTTGTGTTTTTCAGTCAGTAGAAAGGCTTCTTTTAGTGTCCTAAGTTTTCTTAATTGTGACCTTAATTGCCTACCGTCTGTAAGCTGTTAGTGTCTTAACGACCGTTCCACAGGTGCATGTTCATTAATTGTTTATGGTTCATTGAGCAAGCATGGAAAACAGTGTTTAAACCCTTTACAATGAAGATCTGTGAAGATATTTGGATTTTTACGAATTACCTTTGAAAGACAGGATCCTGAAAAAGGGACGGTGCTTTTTGTTGCTGAGTTTACAATATAAAAAATCAAGAACCCTTAGTATTTGTTAGAAAAGCCATTGAGATTACCTGGTTTGCCTCCGGAGTTAAGTTAATTTTGGCTGCAAGAAAAGCCCGCCCGCTCGAGCCATGTTGTTAACCCACCCACTGCACCCTTGTGAATGGATGATAGACTAACACATGGTACTCTATGGCTGATGCTATTGACTCATCTGCATTGAGAGAGCGCTTCCTTTTACTTTTTTTTGTTGTGAAACTGGATTTATTCTGATTCTTTCAACCAAGGTATTCTTTTAGGCCTTTACATCATGTGCTTGTTCTTTGATTGTACGGCTTATATCAGCGAAACTTTGATGGAAATGGGGCCCACAACAAAACTGAGCTCATCATGCCACAGTGGCTAGTTTGTCTGTGTGCCCATATCCAGTGGTGTAAAGTACTTTACTTTAAAGTACAACTTAAGTCGTTTTTTGGGGTATCTGTTCTTTACTTTACTATTTATATTTTTGACTACTTTTACATTTACTTCACTATATTCCTAAAGAAAATATTGTACTCTTTACTCCATACATTTTCCCTGACACCCAAAAGTGACATTTTGAATGCTTGGCAGCATAGGAAAATGGTCCAGTTCACACACTTATCAACAGATCATTCCTGGTCATCCCTACTGCCTCTGATCTGGCGGACTCATTTAACACCCATGCTTCGTTTGTAAATTATGTCTAAATGTTGGAGTGTGCCCCTGGCTATCCGTACATTTTTAAAACAAGAAAATGGTGCCGTCTGGTTTGCTTAATAGAAGGAATTTGAAATGATCTATACTTTTACTTTTTTACTTTTGATACTTAAGTACATTTTAGCAATTACAGTTACTTTTGATACTTAAGTACATTTTAGCGATTACAGTTACTTTTGATACTTAAGTACATTTTAGCGATTACAGTTACTTTTGATACTAACGTTTAATGAAAGCCAATTACTTTTAGACTTTTACTCAAGTAGTATTTTACTGGGCAACTTTCACTTTTACTTGAGTCATTTTCCATTAAGGTATCTTTACTTTTACTCAACTATGACAATTGGATACTTTTTCCACCACTGCCCACATCCATAACCACACATGCAGTCAGAGCTGGCCCTAGTCTTTTAAACACAATTTTGTTTAGTGGGGCCTCGCACCATGCGAGCAAAACAATTTAGCGGCACCTCTCTTGACAGCGGAGATTATAATAATTTTTCCCCCCTGGAATTCTACACATTTTGCCATGGTTGTAGAGAAAATGTTGCAGTTGTAAAGCAAGTTTGCTGCAATTCTACACATTTTATCATGGGGCACTTTAGAGGATTTAGCCATTTTATAACACATTTCATACAAATCTACTCATTTTGCCATATGATGGAGAGAAACACTTGCAGTTTTACAGCTCATTTCCTGCAATTCTACACAGTTTTGCATAGAGTGGGGAGAAATGTTAGTATTTTTTTATATGATATCTGAGTGTTAGTGACTAACAAAATCAATGGGAGCCCCCCATAATTCGACAATGATTACTACAATCTTAGATAGCTGGCTATAATTTACTAATCAAAATGTTTTTGCTGACATGGGTGAGTGACTGTCAATGACTGACATAGCAATAAAAAACGACTGATGGACAACCACATTTTGACATTTTGCCCAACCCTGACTTATTTGATAAAACTGTTCCTTGGACACAACTTCCTCTCTGTAATGCTCTTCTCCACCGTCCACTTTTCTTGGCATTCATTTAAAAAATAGATGAACATTTATCAGCCGCATCCAAGGACTTGTCACTCCTTATTGAAAGGATTTATGACTTGTGGTGGAGGATGAATACATTCCCTTGGCTACAGACCTAGTCCTTGACATGGAGAATGGGTCTACTGCAGTAGCCTGCTACGTCAATCCAGACCCTTTTGAGACATGACCTTACTGAACTGTCATGATGTAAACCTGCCGGTTTCCACATGTAGACTTTCGGCTACCTCAGTAGTAAGTACAGTGTACTTTGTAATAGCCAGACATTACATTACATTACACTATCATAGAGGAGGCCCTAGAGCAGTTTATAGCCAGAGAGCAGTTTATAGCCAGAGCGTTAAAAGAGGCTACGAGATGGGCTCTATCTTTTTTTACGAGGTAAACACATCTCAATCACTGTCCTGTGTTTTGCAAGCAGCCCAATCCTTATAGACTATGGGCAAACCAAATATGTGAAGGCTATGCCTCTCCACCTTTGACTCACTCAGTTTGAGATTTTATTCTAAATGTTATACTGTAGATCTAGCCACAGTAAGATTCTGGCTAGAATTAAGCTTTAACTTTCAGATGCAACCATGTTTAATAAACCTTCCAAAGAACGGCCATGCAGAGCAGGCAGCTGTACGAACACAAAACCTACACAAACAATGACGAAACTGGCGATGATGCATAGGTGCGATCTACAAGTAGAATATCAAAGTCTGGCACGGCCTGTCTGTTCTGTTCCGTAGCATTGACATTTGAGATGTTGTCATTACAAAGAGGGGATAACAGCAGTGCCACAGGCTACGGTATTGTCCCTGTTTTGAGACCTAAGATGATCGTACTTGCCTCTCAGTCGTTGGTGTCTGTATTTGATGAGACAGCACTGACAGCTCCTCCCTTCACCAAATGGTGGGAGCTGCTTTGATACACTAAGCTGGAGCTGGAACACAATACAGTGTGTTTCACAGCTGAATGGATAACAAAAGGTGGAATTGGAAACCACATTGTTTGTCGTCAGTCAAGTTCCTTACTGTAATCCTTTTCGCTGTGTGTTGTGTTTTTGGATCAGATTCTGACTGGTGGTGATTTTCATGTGCCGAAATATGTTTTCTGTTTTTAGTTCACGTCGTATTTGAAATCAGGATGTCATGCAAGATACGGTGCATTCGGAAAGTATTCAGACCCCTTAACTTTTTTCACATTTTGTAGTGTTCCAGTCTTATCATTAAATGGATTAAGTAAAAAAAATGCCTCATCAATCTACACCCAATACCCCATAATGACGAAGACAAAACAGGTTTTTGAAAATGTATAAAAAACAAACAGAAATACCTTATTTACATAAGTATTCGGACCCTTTGCTATGAGATTCTAAATTGAGCTCAGGTGCATCCTGTTTCCATCGATCATCCTTGAGATGTTTATACATCTTAATTAGAGTACACCTGTGGTACATTCAATTGATTGGACATAATTTGGAAAGGCAAACACCTGTCTATATAAGGTCCTACAGTTGACAGTGCATGTCAGAGCAAAAACCAAACCATGAGGTCGAAGGAATTGTCCAGAGCTCTGAGACAGGATTGTGTCGAGGCACAGATCTGGCGAAGGGTACCAATGTCTGCTGCATTGAAGGTCCCAAAGAACATAGTGGCCTCCATCATTCTTAAATGGAAGAAGTTTGGAACCACCAAGACTCTTCTTAGGGCTGGCCGTCCGGCCAAACTGAGCAATTGGGCGAGAAGGGCCTTGGTCAGGAAGGTGACCAAGAACCCGATGGTCACTCTGACAGAGCTCCAGACTTTCTCTGTGGAGACGGGAAACACTTCCAGAAGGACAACCATCTCTGCAGCACTCCACCAGTCAGGCCTTTATGGTAGAGTGGCCAGACCGAAGCCACTCCTCAGTAAAAGGCACATGACAGCCCGCTATAGGCACCTAAAGGATGCTCAGACCATGAGAAACAAGATTCTCTGGTCTGATGAAACCCACATTAAACTCTTTGGGCTGAATGCCAAGCGTCACGTCTGGAGGAAACCTGGCACAATCCCTACGGTGAAGCATAGTGGTGGTAGCATCATGCTATGGGGATGTTTTTCAGCGGCAGGGACTGGGATACTAGTCAGGATCGAGGGAAAGATGAATGGAGCAATGTACAGAGAAATCCTTGATGAAAACCTGCTCCAGAGCGCTCAAGACCTCAGATTGGGGTGAAGGTTCACCTTCCAACAGGGACAACCCTAAGCACACAGCCAATGTAACCGGTGTGAAATGGCTAGCTAGTTAGCGGGATGCGCGCTAATAGCGTTTCAATCGGTGATGTCACTCGCTCTGAGACCTTGAAGTAGTTGTTTCCCTTGCTCTGCAAGGGCCGCAGCTTTTTTGGAGCGATAGGTAACGATGCTTTGAGGGTGTCAGTTGTTGATGTGTGCAGAGGGTCCCTGGTTCGAGCCCAGGTAGGGGCGAGGGGAGGGACGGAAGCAAAACTGTTACACCAAGACAATGCAGGAGTGGCTTTGGGACAAGTCTCTGTATGTCCTTGAGTGGCCCAGCCAGAGCCCGGACTTGAACCCGATCGAACATCTCTGGAAAGAAAATAGCTGTGCAGCGACTCTCCCCCATCCAACCTGACAGAGCTTGAGAGGATCTGCTGAGAAGAATGGGTGAAACTCCCCAAATACAGGTGTGCCAAGATTTTAGCATCATACCAAAGAAGACTCGAGGCTGGAATCGCTGCCAACGGTGCTTCAAGAAAGTACTGAGTAAAAATTTGCAATAATTTCAAAAAACCTGTTTTTGCTTTGTCATTATGGAGTGTAGATTGACGATTGAAAAAAACCCAGATTTAATCCATTTTAGAATAAGGCTGTAATGTAACAATATGTGGAAAAAGTCAAGGGGTATGAATACTTTCCAAATGCACTGTATACATAGGCTACTTAAGAGCCTTATGTTATAAATGGCTACTATGTATGCTAAAACACCTGTATGTTGTTATATGACAATATGCTATACTATATATCAAATATAGTTTGTTTGACAGCTTTGAAGTAATGTTGATAGTGGCAGTGATCAACATTATAATTCCATGCAAAGGCATGTAGGCCGAGAGTCATTTAGATATTCAATTATCATATTACAAATGAAAACTTCATTAGGCATTTCCTAACAGGGTTTGTGATTCCATTGACTGCACCGAATACTACATTACACAAAAAATAAGTATGTTAAATCTACATGTATGCTAACGTACTATTATTTTGTATTCAACATAATGGAGAATCAACGTTTACTACTATACACTTTCATTCATAATTTGTATGAATTTAGAAATCACATTTATCAACTATTGGATGCTTTGGAATGCCACTTGTGACATTGCTTACATGTTTCATGAGTCGAGCAGGAAATACACAGGCTTTCAAACAGAGGCACTGATGGAATGCTCTGTGATTGGCTGGCCCCTCGTCTGAGGGTCGTCTGACTCGGTTCCCATGAGTCCACACCAAGGAGGACTGGAGTGGTCTGCTGGCCCCTGACTATTGACCGTTCACCCTCCTGAACTATTAATCAAACCAGTTAACCTATTTCAGTGGCCTAGAGGGCAGCCATGTAACACCTGACCTGTGACTCTGACCAGCCCAGAGCCAGGTCCATGTTATCCACTGAGACTACAGCAGCCTCTATGGTAAGGCAGAGTCAGAGTTGTCCTCACTCAACCCTCCAGTGAAAGCATTTTATAGTAGGCATAATCTGATGACTTTTGAACACTTTTCCAATGTACTTTTTATCTTGGTTATATGAGTAATGCCGTTATCTGTTATCTGTCACTCCATATACCCAAACAGGGGGAGAGAAACAAAGTTATGGTACAGTCATGTGCCATTTGGAAACTGGAGGGAGAGCTAACTACTTAACATTTCCAGGGGTTAGGTTACAGGTGGAGCAAAGAGTTAGAATCCACAGACTAACAATGGAACTATTGTCAAGAGTCAAATCAGTGGTGCAAAATGGTAATACACTGACCACTACATCGATGCTGTAGAGATCAAAACAAAGCAGAAAATCTAGCATTTTACAAGCACTGGCCAAGGAACATGGTGGTGGTTGAATGGGTGTGTGTTTCTAAAGTGGAAAAAGTCTAAAGTACAATAGAGGTACTCTATGTATACTTCTCTCCAATATTCCTAACACCTGTGCAACTGCTTTTCTTTAAGCCTACAGTAGGCATTTGGGCCTACAGTATAGTATGTAGCCATTTGGGCCTACAGTATAGTATGTAGCCATTTGGGCCTACAGTATAGTATGTAGCCATTTGGGCCTACAGTATAGTATGTAGCCATTTGGGCCTACAGTATAGTATGTAGCCGTTTGGGCCTACAGTATAGTATGTAGCCGTTTGGGCTTTCACCTCACTCAATACTCACTTTTTATCCACTCAAAATAAAACTCCAGCTTGAAATGCAGTGACTGCCTCTCAGTATGACGTTACCTAGAGAGATTTCTCTTCTGTTTTCGTCTTTACTCTGGAAAGACCCAGTGCAGTATTTCACCAGCATCAAAGGTTCACCCGGTCTCTATCTGAGATGCATTCAGAGTCAGAACAGATCGTGTTTAGGTTTGTTCTCCTCAGAATCGGCCTTGACAGACAGAACTATCTCGCTCCGAGTTTGACCCCAGAGTTCTTCATTTTCTCAATAAAACAAGCCTTTGAAGTGCCAAATCAGAAGGAACACACATTTGTTCAATTATATTTGTGAGAACATTTTAAACAGAAGCTTTCATTTTTCTCTGCTGCATGTGCTCCGCTGAACAATGAGTCCATTTAGTTCTCGAACACAAAAAGGGGGTATGAAGTGGGACATGGTGAGTTCAGTTTCATGGTGAGTTAGGCTCTTACAATAATTACACTGTTTATGAGCTGATTCGATATGCTAGCTTCAGTATGTAACACATTTGAAAATAAGATTTTTTACGTGAATCATATTTGTGTTATTGTGCATTAAGTTGCATAAGCAAAATCATGTGTAAGCCACTCTAATCTGAGGCAAGATGCACCCAGACATTGTGTTGACGCCCACAAAGGGTTAAATGCATAATGATATGAAGGTCCCTTAACCTATTGATATTCAGTATTTCTAGCATAATCTGTCAATCACCCGAGCAACGCTATGGAGGGTTTTTCTCTGCATTTACTATAGATCTCTGCTGCCTGTCAACCTCAGGGGAAGATGTGCTCCTCAGGGGTTGGTTAGGGGAGTCATTCAGTTTCACTGTTGATGTATCACACCAGCCCAAAACACCATGAATCTCCCAAGGATATCACATCTTTAGTCCAGGTTATCCATCCAGGTCTCAAGTGGCTTATTGAAGGTGGACGGTATCGGATTCTGTAGTACACTGGAATTAATCCTGAGAGAGCATCTGTGAATCTGTTACTGGTAAGGTTGGGAAAATGATGGTAAAATATGGAATCCTGTAGTAGCATCGATAAGTCCCTCCTCCAAGAACTAAATGTCTCACTAATTCGCCCTTTTCAATGACACATTGGCTTCTTTCAAATCCAACTCTGCTATTAGACCGAAAAGGTCGGTCTCACCCGTCTCTTTCAGTTAATCTTCTGCTGGATGGTATGCTGGTACTGGTCGTTATGTCACATATGGTAGCAATCACATTCTGTTATAGGCAACCCTTCATGAAGCATTAATAACAGTGTGGCTTGGGTTTTAATAAAAAAGTGTGGAACGAATTATGGACTTATCCCATTGAAGTAGAGCACAAGTGTGGCCAAAAGCCATTCCAGGGATTGGAGAGATGACAGAGTGCAGGAATTTGACTGGTGGAAGAGCAAGGCTTCCCAGTAATTACTGAGCAGGCCCTTGGGAATCGTACAGTGGTTGGGGGGAGAACACACAGCAAGTCTATCGACATCACAGACACAGAACTGACAGCGAGTCTACAGACGTCACAGCCCCTACTACTGCAGCAACACACAGCATATCTACAGACGTCAGAAACACGGAACACACAGCGAGTCTACAGACACCACAGAACCTAGACAGGCTCTTCAGAATATAACAGCCCCTCAGAATATAACAGCTCCTCAGAATATAACAGGCTCCTCAGAATATAACAGGCTCCTTAGAATATAACAGGCCCCTCAGAATATAACAGCCCCTCAGAATATAACAGCTCCTCAGAATATATCAGCCCCTCAGAATATAACAGCCCCTCAGAATATAACAGGCTCCTCAGAATATAACAGCCCCTCAGAATATAACAGGCTCCTCATAATATAACAGGCTCCTCAGAATATAACAGCCCCTCAGAATATAACAGGCTCCTCAGAATATAACAGCCCCTCAGAATATAACAGGCTCCTCATAATATAACAGGCTCCTCAGAATATAACAGCCCCTCAGAATATAACAGGCTCCTCAGAATATAACAGGCTCCTCAGAATATAACAGGCTCCTCAGAATATAACAGGCTCCTCAGAATATAACAGGCTCCTCAGAATATAACAGGCTCCTCAGAATATAACAGCCCCTCAGAATATAACAGGCTCCTCAGAATATAACAGCCCCTCAGAATATAACTGGCTCCTCATAATATAACAGGCTCCTCAGAATATAACAGCCCCTCAGAATATAACAGGCTCCTCAGAATATAACAGCCCCTCAGAATATAACAGGCTCCTCATAATATAACAGGCTCCTCAGAATATAACAGCCCCTCAGAATATAACAGGCTCCTCAGAATATAACAGGCTCCTCAGAATATAACAGGCTCCTCAGAATATAACAGGCTCCTCAGAATATAACAGGCTCCTCAGAATATAACAGCCCCTCAGAATATAACAGGCTCCTCAGAATATAACAGCCCCTCAGAATATAACAGGCCCCTCAGAATATAACAGCCCCTCAGAATATAACAGCTCCTCAGAATATAACAGCCCCTCAGAATATAACAGGCTCCTCAGAATATAACAGCCCCTCAGAATATAACAGGCTCCTCAGAATATAACAGCCCCTCAGAATATAACAGGCCCCTCAGAATATAACAGCCCCTCAGAATATAACAGGCTCCTCAGAATATAACAGGCCCCTCAGAATATAACAGCCCCTCAGAATATAACAGCCCCTCAGAATATAACAGGCTCCTCAGAATATAACAGGCTCCCTAGAATATAACAGGCTCCCTAGAATATAACAGGCTCCTCAGAATATAACAGGCTCCCTAGAATATAACAGCTCCCTAGAATATAACAGCCCCTCAGAATATAACAGGCTCCTCAGAATATAACAGGCTCCTCAGAATATAACAGGCTCTTCAGAATATAACAGCCCCTCAGAATATAACAGGCTCCTCAGAATATAACAGCTCCTCAGAATATAACAGCTCCTCAGAATATAACAGGCTCCTCAGAATATAACAGGCTCCTCAGAATATAACAGCCCCTCAGAATATAACAGGCTCCTCAGAATATAACAGGCTCCTCAGAATATAACAGGCTCCTCAGAATATAACAGGCTCTTCAGAATATAACAGGCTCCTCAGAATATAACAGGCTCCTCAGAATATAACAGGCTCCTCAGAATATAACAGCCCATCAGAATATAACAGCTCCTCAGAATATAACAGGTTCCTCAGAATATAACAGCCCCTCAGAATATAACAGCCCCTCAGAATATAACAGCCCCTCAGAATATAACAGGCCCCTCAGAATATAACAGCCCCTCAGAATATAACAGCTCCCTAGAATATAACAGCCCCTCAGAATATAACAGGCTCCTCATAATATAACAGGCTCCTCAGAATATAACAGGCTCCTCATAATATAACAGCCCCTCATAATATAACAGGCTCCTCAGAATATAACAGCTCCTCAGAATATAACAGCTCCCTCGAATATAACAGGTTCCTCAGAATATAACAGGCTCCTCAGAATATAACAGGCCCCTCAGAATATAACAGCCCCTCAGAATATAACAGGCTCCTCAGAATATAACAGCTCCTCAGAATATAACAGCTCCCTCGAATATAACAGGTTCCTCAGAATATAACAGGCTCCTCAGAATATAACAGGCCCCTCAGAATATAACAGCCCCTCAGAATATAACAGCCCCTCAGAATATAACAGCTCCTCAGAATATAACAGAACCCTCAGAATATAACAGGCTCCTCAGAATATAACAGGCCCTCAGAATATAACAGCTCCTTAGAATATAACAGGCCCCTCAGAATATAACAGGCTCCTCAGAATATAACAGGCTCCTCAGAATATAACAGCTCCTCAGAATATAACAGCTCCCTCGAATATAACAGGTTCCTCAGAATATAACAGGCTCCTCAGAATATAACAGGCCCCTCAGAATATAACAGCCCTTCAGAATATAACAGCTCCTCAGAATATATCAGCCCCTCAGAATATAACAGCCCCTCAGAATATAACAGGCTCCTCAGAATATAACAGCCCCTCAGAATATAACAGGCTCCTCATAATATAACAGGCTCCTCAGAATATAACAGCCCCTCAGAATATAACAGGCTCCTCAGAATATAACAGCCCCTCAGAATATAACAGGCTCCTCATAATATAACAGGCTCCTCAGAATATAACAGCCCCTCAGAATATAACAGGCTCCTCAGAATATAACAGGCTCCTCAGAATATAACAGGCTCCTCAGAATATAACAGGCTCCTCAGAATATAACAGGCTCCTCAGAATATAACAGCCCCTCAGAATATAACAGGCTCCTCAGAATATAACAGCCCCTCAGAATATAACAGGCCCCTCAGAATATAACAGCCCCTCAGAATATAACAGCCCCTCAGAATATAACAGGCTCCTCAGAATGTAACAGCCCCTCAGAATATAACAGGCCCCTCAGAATATAACAGCCCCTCAGAATATAACAGGCTCCTCAGAATATAACAGCCCCTCAGAATATAACAGGCTCCTCAGAATATAACAGCCCCTCAGAATATAACAGGCCCCTCAGAATATAACAGCCCCTCAGAATATAACAGGCTCCTCAGAATATAACAGGCCCCTCAGAATATAACAGCCCCTCAGAATATAACAGCCCCTCAGAATATAACAGCCCCTCAGAATATAACAGGCTCCTCAGAATATAACAGGCTCCCTAGAATATAACAGGCTCCCTAGAATATAACAGGCTCCTCAGAATATAACAGGCTCCCTAGAATATAACAGCTCCTCAGAATATAACAGGCTCCCTAGAATATAACAGGCCCCTCAGAATATAACAGCCCCTCAGAATATAACAGCCCCTCAGAATATAACAGGCCCCTCAGAATATAACAGGCTCCCTAGAATATAACAGGCTCCCTAGAATATAACAGGCTCCTCAGAATATAACAGGCTCCCTAGAATATAACAGCTCCCTAGAATATAACAGCCCCTCAGAATATAACAGGCTCCTCAGAATATAACAGGCTCCTCAGAATATAACAGGCTCTTCAGAATATAACAGCCCCTCAGAATATAACAGGCTCCTCAGAATATAACAGCTCCTCAGAATAACAGCTCCTCAGAATATAACAGGCTCCTCAGAATATAACAGGCTCCTCAGAATATAACAGCCCCTCAGAATATAACAGGCTCCTCAGAATATAACAGGCTCCTCAGAATATAACAGGCTCTTCAGAATATAACAGGCTCTTCAGAATATAACAGGCTCCTCAGAATATAACAGGCTCCTCAGAATATAACAGGCTCCTCAGAATATAACAGCCCATCAGAATATAACAGCTCCTCAGAATATAACAGGTTCCTCATAATATAACAGCCCCTCAGAATATAACAGCCCCTCAGAATATAACAGCCCCTCAGAATATAACAGGCCCCTCAGAATATAACAGCCCCTCAGAATATAACAGCTCCCTAGAATATAACAGCCCCTCAGAATATAACAGGCTCCTCAGAATATAACAGGCTCCTCAGAATATAACAGGCTCCTCATAATATAACAGCCCCTCAGAATATAACAGGCTCCTCAGAATATAACAGCTCCTCAGAATATAACAGCTCCCTCGAATATAACAGGTTCCTCAGAATATAACAGGCTCCTCAGAATATAACAGGCCCCTCAGAATATAACAGCCCCTCAGAATATAACAGGCTCCTCAGAATATAACAGCTCCTCAGAATATAACAGCTCCCTCGAATATAACAGGCTCCTCAGAATATAACAGGCTCCTCAGAATATAACAGGCCCCTCAGAATATAACAGCCCCTCAGAATATAACAGCTCCTCAGAATATAACAGCTCCTCAGAATATAACAGGCCCCTCAGAATATAACAGGCTCCTCAGAATATAACAGGCCCTCAGAATATAACAGCTCCTTAGAATATAACAGGCCCCTCAGAATATAACAGGCTCCTCAGAATATAACAGGCTCCTCAGAATATAACAGCTCCTCAAAATATAACAGCTCCCTCGAATATAACAGGTTCCTCAGAATATAACAGGCTCCTCAGAATATAACAGGCCCCTCAGAATATAACAGCCCTTCAGAATATAACAGCTCCTCAGAATATAACAGGCTCTTCAGAATATAACAGCCCCTCAGAATATAACAGGCTCCTCAGAATATAACAGCTCCTTAGAATATAACAGGCCCCTCAGAATATAACAGCCCCTCAGAATATAACAGGCTCCTCAGAATATAACAGGCTCCTCAGAATATAACAGGCTCCTCAGAATATGACAGGCTCCTCAGAATATAACAGCTCCTCAGAATATAACAGCCCCTCAGAATATAACAGGTTCCTCAGAATATAACAGGCTCCTCAGAATATAACAGGCTCCTCAGAATATAACAGGCTCCTCAGAATATAACAGGCTCCTCAGAATATAACAGCTCCTCAGAATATAACAGGCTCCTCAGAATATAACAGGCTCCTCAGAATATAACAGGCTCTTCAGAATATAACAGCTCCTCAGAATATAACAGGCTCCTCAGAATATAACATGCTCCTCAGAATATAACAGGCTCCTCAGAATATAACAGGCTCCTCAGAATATAACAGGCTCCTCAGAATATAACAGGCTCCTCAGAATATAACAGGCTCCTCAGAATATAACAGGCTCCTCAGAATATAACAGGCTCCTCAGAATATAACAGGCTCCTCAGAATATAACAGGCTCCTCAGAATATAACAGGCTCTTCAGAATATAACAGGCTCCTCAGAATATAACAGGCTCCTCAGAATATAACAGGCTCCTCAGAATATAACAGCCCATCAGAATATAACAGCTCCTCAGAATATAACAGGTTCCTCAGAATATAACAGCCCCTCAGAATATAACAGCCCCTCAGAATATAACAGCCCCTCAGAATATAACAGGCCCCTCAGAATATAACAGCCCCTCAGAATATAACAGCTCCCTAGAATATAACAGCCCCTCAGAATATAACAGGCTCCTCAGAATATAACAGGCTCCTCAGAATATAACAGGCTCCTCATAATATAACAGCCCCTCATAATATAACAGGCTCCTCAGAATATAACAGCTCCTCAGAATATAACAGCTCCCTCGAATATAACAGGTTCCTCAGAATATAACAGGCTCCTCAGAATATAACAGGCCCCTCAGAATATAACAGCCCCTCAGAATATAACAGGCTCCTCAGAATATAACAGCTCCTCAGAATATAACAGCTCCCTCGAATATAACAGGTTCCTCAGAATATAACAGGCTCCTCAGAATATAACAGGCCCCTCAGAATATAACAGCCCCTCAGAATATAACAGCTCCTCAGAATATAACAGCTCCTCAGAATATAACAGCCCCTCAGAATATAACAGGCCCTCAGAATATAACAGCTCCTTAGAATATAACAGGCCCCTCAGAATATAACAGGCTCCTCAGAATATAACAGGCTCCTCAGAATATAACAGCTCCTCAGAATATAACAGCTCCCTCGAATATAACAGGTTCCTCAGAATATAACAGGCTCCTCAGAATATAACAGGCCCCTCAGAATATAACAGCCCTTCAGAATATAACAGCCCCTCAGAATATAACAGCTCCTCAGAATATAACAGCTCCTCAGAATATAACAGGCCCCTCAGAATATAACAGGCTCCTCAGAATATAACAGGCCCTCAGAATATAACAGCTCCTTAGAATATAACAGGCCCCTCAGAATATAACAGGCTCCTCAGAATATAACAGGCTCCTCAGAATATAACAGCTCCTCAGAATATAACAGCTCCCTCGAATATAACAGGTTCCTCAGAATATAACAGGCTCCTCAGAATATAACAGGCTCCTCAGAATATAACAGCCCTTCAGAATATAACAGCTCCTCAGAATATAACAGGCTCCTCAGAATATAACAGGCCCCTCAGAATATAACAGCCCCTCAGAATATAACAGCTCCTCAGAATATAACAGCTCCTCAGAATATAACAGGCCCCTCAGAATATAACAGGCTCCTCAGAATATAACAGGCCCTCAGAATATAACAGCTCCTTAGAATATAACAGGCCCCTCAGAATATAACAGGCTCCTCAGAATATAACAGCTCCTTAGAATATAACAGGCCCCTCAGAATATAACAGCCCCTCAGAATATAACAGCCCCTCAGAATATAACAGGTTCCTCAGAATATAACAGGCTCCTCAGAATATAACAGGCTCCTCAGAATATAACAGGCTCCTCAGAATATAACAGGCTCCTCAGAATATAACAGGCTCCTCAGAATATAACAGCTCCTCAGAATATAACAGGCTCCTCAGAATATAACAGGCTCCTCAGAATATAACAGGCTCTTCAGAATATAACAGCTCCTCAGAATATAACAGGCTCCTCAGAATATAACATGCTCCTCAGAATATAACAGGCTCCTCAGAATATAACAGGCTCCTCAGAATATAACAGGCTCCTCAGAATATAACAGGCTCCTCAGAATATAACAGGCTCCTCAGAATATAACAGGCTCCTCAGAATATAACAGGCTCCTCAGAATATAACAGGCCCCTCAGAATATAACAGCCCCTCAGAATATAACAGGCCCCTCAGAATATAACAGGCTCCTCAGAATATAACAGCCCCTCATAATATAACAGGCTCCTCAGAATATAACAGCCCCTCATAATATAACAGGCTCCTCAGAATATAACAGCCCCTCAGAATATAACAGCCCCTCAGAATATAACAGGCTCCTCAGAATATAACAGGCTCCTCAGAATATAACAGGCTCCCTAGAATATAACAGGCTCCCTAGAATATAACATGCTCCTCAGAATATGTATAGATAGTGTCGGATCAAAATGCATACTATTGGTTGCATACACAGATTAAGCAGATGTTATTGCAGGTGCAGCGAAATGCTTTTATTTCTATCTCCAACAGTGCAGTAATATCAAGCAATACAATAACCAAAAAGACCCCCCCCCCCCCCCCACAAAAACAAAGCAATTAAGAAATATCAGTGTCAGCGCTAAGACCTGACCCATGTCCCTAGAGCGAGTGACATCTCTGTCTTTCAATCAACCCCTACACACACACCACTCCTACTCACTGTGCCAGTGAAAGTGAGGTTTCTAGTGGGTTGGCAGAGAAGCGGCTGCCCCTAGAGGGAGCGACACCTCTGTCCTTAAATCAGCATCCATTCTGTGAGGTGACAGGTTAGATGTACAGCACGGTAGGCTGGGGCCCTGGCTCCGCTATCCCTCATAGACTTTCTGCATCATCTTGTATTTGGTCCCTAAATGTAGTATTTATGTCTTGCTAAGTGTCACATCATAGTTGGTTTCCAAATTGACCTTCATGCCACCCTGGCTGTATGGATCCTTGATGCCAGTATGTTATTGCTTTAGACAACTTCTAGTTTCCTAACCAAATAAGGCAAAAATATGTTGCTCATTTTATTGTCACGTTATTAGATAACGTATCACCAGGCATGTAGTCACAGTTTAATCTATTGAAGTGAAGGACTATAGTGAATCTACTGTGAATTACTTACTGTGATGCTTGTCTTCCATTACACTGTAATGACGGCATTTAGCACTTCTGATGAGCTATCCCATTACTCAGATGGGGCTGTGGCTACTGTTCGGTCTCACCAACTGGTTCGTCTTGAGTAAGAGCAAATGCACTGATCTTATTAACAGCACACTCTCTGTCTCATTGATTTCCATGAGTCTGAACACACCAATACGTCAGCTTGATCAACTCAGGCAAGATGAAACAGAGTATGCAGTGGTTAGAAATACATGGGAATGTCAGCCTGTGTAAAGATACATTTATACACATTGATGTTAAACACACACGCGCACGCACACACACACACACACACACACACACACACACACACACACACACACACACACACACACACACACACACACACACACACACACACACACACACACACACACACATCCCTTCTCCATATCCCCTTATCATCGGGAGCCCATCAATATCACATTACCTGTTCTTTTAGTTGTGTATTGATCCCAGCAGGCCCTGAGCCTGGCCATGTGTGGATTAGGACATGCTCTATTACCTGAACCTGGCTGTCAGATAGTGGCCTGGACACTGGACAGCATCATGGTCACAGGCTGCTAGCTGCTGATCGATCGCTGGGAGTGTGAAAGGTCTCTGATTGCAGTGTGTCTCGTCTCCATGGTGTAGATGGTTACCTATTGTCTCTGGAGGAGTTCTCTAAAACCCCTTGGCACTAGTCAGTGTTTTACAGTGGACTGATGTAGTTTTAAGATACTCCATAGTCAGGGTTCTATGTAGCTAGCCTATATGCACATTGCAAATGCGGCCATAGCGTAATGCCAGAGTTTAATGTCAGTTTAAACAGTCTGTTTACAATTTTGTGTGGTGAAAGGATGTCATTGCAATTGTCTGTCTTTGGGCATCTGGAGTGACAGTTAAAATATTGGGCAATTAGTATTCATATATTCCGTTTTTTGTCTTTGTCAATGTCTGGTTTTTCTCATCCCTCAAATCACAGAATGTCAGAGTGATCTATTGTCTTTAGGGAACAGTTGGCCTAAGGCTGACTTTATTTCCAAAGTATGACAATGGCAGATAGAATGGTAGACAGAAAGACATGAATAATAATTAATTGTACCCTCGGTTCTCTTGTCATTTTCTTGACATCACAAACTGTTTAATGGTGAAGCCAATTGTTTCTGATCCTGATGGTTGTTGATGATGTCTATGAACATTATCATTAGGTGTGTGTGTGTGTGTGTGCGTGTGTGCGTGTGCGTGTGTGTGTGTGTGTGTGTGTGTGTGTGTGTGTGTGTGTGTGTGTGTGTGTGTGTGTGTGTGTGTGTGTCTGTCTGTATTTGACAGTGTGTGGTACAAATCTATGAAGTCTACTTTCCTCAATCCAGTGTCCCCCTCTCCAGAGATGATGATGATCCACACACACACACACACACACACACACACACACACACACACACACACACACACACACACACGCAGGCAGGCAGCAAATCCACTGCTCCAAGGCCATATGTGACACGGGTCTTATTGAATATCGTCATAAACCTCTGACCCCCAATCAGCCTCTCACTGCACGGCCTGCCCATTTTGTAGGGGCCTGCCCATTTTGTAGGGGCCTGCCCATTTTGTAGGGGCCTGCCCATTTTGTAGGGGCCTGCCCATTTTGTAGGGGCCTGCCCATTTTGTAGGGGCCTGCCCATTTTGTCTGGTGATCTGTGAGGATAAATATGTTGAATATTTTAAAAAACATGATAAAATTAACATACACAGGAGAAGACATTTTGAATGAATCATCTTTGACTTCTACACCATCTAGTGAATCTAGTAAATTGAAAACACTTAAGTTTATACAACTGGCACCGATGTGACCTCACTGTGTTGTGAATTAGTTTAAACATGCCCCTATGTCAGGTCCCCAGTGTTCTGCTTCATCCACTGAATGACCTAGGGGGATCCCTCTTTCCTTTCCTCCTCTCTCCTCACTTAGATGGAAATGAAGTGGCTGATAGCTGATCAGGCACCATGTCTCCCTCCTCAGAGAGAACAATAGAGAGGCCATCCCATCCAGAGCATAGAACGTTAGTCTGAGGCATCACCTTCCATCCACTAGACCAGAGGAGATCTGACTCCCTCTCCAAGGAACATTGAACATCTGTTAAGTGGCATTGGATCTAATTTACTTTTTGGAGGGTGACCAGTTTTGAAAGGGGCGAGGGAAGGGGGGTGAGGGAGCCCCTTGTTCCCTCTGAGCAGTGCAGGGGGTTTGTAGTGGGCAGAGTACAGGACAGGTGGTGAGCGTAGGCTTCGGAAACATCCGTATAATCACAGGCTGAACACAGAGACGGAGGATAGTAATAATAGGTACTATAGGGAAGTGAAGCCACTCAACCGTTCTAATGAACAGACATTGTCCTCCTAGCTTACGCACGCACGCACGCACGCACACACACGGCAATCTGTCTCTGGGCATTAGTTTTGCTATAGTTTCAGATGGAGAGGGCAGAGATCTTTAAAATGCACTGAAGAGGTCAGAGGTCACTCATGAATGTCCACTCAGAGGTAAGCTTCATTTACCGTTAATGACTCTCCCTGAGGGCGAGCTGGCTGCTGCACTCTCTCTCTCCCTGCTTCATCTCATGAAGGGTTGAATCAGCTTTTATCATCAATTAACTCAGATCCTCCTCTTGTCTGATGATCTGTTGATCCTGTTGATTTCTCCGTAGCTCTTACTTCCTCTTTCTCATGTCTTTGATTCCTCTTTTAACGGTCAGTGAAGTAACCAGGCAGGCTGATATCATGGTCATGAAACCCCAATGTCCACTGCTCAACATATGGACAAATCAATGAGAGGCCTTTTCATTAGACAAGCTGTCATCAGGGAGCCCCTTCAATAACAGCGGAAATGGCAACGGCAGTGCAGGATTCAGTTGTTTCTTTCTTGGTTGATTTATAATTACAGCAGATGTTTGACTGACTTTCTGCTTTTGATCAGCTAATTATAAAGGAAACACGGGTGCTAAATAATCTTCTGTTGCATGGAGGAATGTGATCTTAAGTTTCCATCAGCCTTAATGTTGTAATTATAGACTGGAGTCTTCAATGGAGAGAAGGAACCCTCATATTAAACACATCATCAGAGAGACATATTTGTTTGACATCTGCTCAGACTGCCATGTTCTTGCATCTGGAAGGATACACGTCTTGAGGCCAGTTTTGATCTGGCCTACTTGTCTGGGTTCTCTGAATGTGGCTCTTCTTGTCCATAGTACATTTGACCTGTGTCTTAAAACACTTCACACGTTGGCCGTAACTAACCATAAACACCTCCAAAAGAGATAGAATACCTGACATGTTTATAATGTGGTACGTGTTTAGGATAGAGAGGATGTCGAACATATCCATTCTAGTACAGGTATGTCTGTCTGACGGGGACTACCCATGACACTGCACAGATGTTAAAGAGCAACAGTTGACTCAGAAACACTGTACATCTAATTAGCATGATCCTTTAAATGAAATGTAGTTGACCTCATGTCCTGTATTCTATTTATTTCTACGACATGTACAGTGGGGCAAAAAATCATTTGCAAATAAATTCATTAAAAATCCTACAATGTGATTTTCTGGATCTTTTTTTCTCATTTTGTCTGTCATAGTTGAAGTGTACCTATGATGAAAATTACAGGCCTCTCTCATCTTTTTAAGTGGGAGTACTTGCACAATTGGTGGCTGACTAAATACGTTTTTTGCCCCACTGTATGTTCCTGTAGCACATGTGGAAACCGGTGAAAGAATACCAGAATGCTTTACAGTAATGTTCAACAGTCTACCAAAAAATATCACATTCAGCCATAATATATTAGAATAATTCATCTCCCTCCAATTTCTCACCCTCAATATTTCAGACAATTAATCAGACTGCATAGTCCAGAACATTCTCAAGATATTTGTCACTTCCTCCCTGTCTCTCTGAGAATAGCCTGGCCTGTAGAGGGTATATGGGTCAGAGAGGTGACTTGATGGTGGAATGCACTCTCCCCATGAACTCCAGGCTCCAGGGTCACCAGGGCCAGATCAGACTCCCACAGAGAGGGCTCTATCCTGGACCAGGAGAGACCGAGGAGTGGGCAGATGCTCTAGTCAGTTGAGGGGTGAAGAGTGAAGACTGTGTATGGCAACTCAATCAGGGAAAATAATAGATTTGACCCATAGTATGAGGACACAATGATATGTGCCCCTATATTGAAGGCTGCTATAGATGGTGAATACTGTTATTGAGATGAGTTTAATTAACATGAATTTCCATGACTGAACAAACCCTAAACAAACCTCTAGTCCAGTACCTGTCTTGGTCACGGTGACATGAATTTTGACCAGTTGGTCACAGTTTGGAACCATTGGGCTGGGCTGGCATTGTAGTGGCCTCTTAACAGTAATAATAGTCTTGGCAAACGCCCCTTCCTGCTATAACAGCTGCTCTAGAAGACTGATGTAAGCTAAACAGTGTCCATAACAGGCAGGCAGGCACTCCGGAAGTGAAGAATGAGGATTGGATTAGCAGCCCTTTGTGATGTCTGCAACCTATTACAATTCATACAAATTTTCAACAGAGGAGGACAGCATTCTTCTGTCTGTTCCTCATAATGTCTTGTGTTGAGGCAGAGTGTCCATGGCAGGCAGACAGGCAGGCTGGCCTGAATTGGCAGCTACTTGACCTCCACTGCAGCTACTTGACCTCCACTGCAAGGGTCACTAATCACTTTCATCTGAGGTGATCTGAGGGCTGGGGTGACTTCCAGGCTCCAGCCTTATTCACGTTGGCTTAATCCCTGGAACATGGGCCTTATTCACCGACTATGGCTAAACAGTAGTTAGGCCTTCACAGGGAACACTAGTGAGATGTATGGGGAGAGGTGTATGAGGCTAAATCTCAGGACCTGCCTATAAAAGCGCGCTCTACGTACCTTGCGTTGAGCCTGTCTGGCTGTTTGCATATTAATATGTCCGAGCCTCAATGCAATGTATCCAGTCAATTGGTGAATGGATGGCTATCTGCTTTCAGGGCTCTAGTACTGAAACATACAGGGAGCTTTTAGCTGGGGGAACTCTCAAATACATTCCCCTTTTTCTCTTCTCTCCTCTTTCATGAATGGAATCCTCTGACCTTCAACATTCTATACCCAAAGAGCAACAAGCCACTATTGTTGCTGGTTTTTGTTGTTGTATTGTTATCATTTGTTTTTTACCTTGTTCCCCTCTTGTTCATTCCCCCTCTTCATTCCCCACTTTTACATTGTTGAACCTTGGCCTGCCCATTCTAATCACCAGGCTCTCCTTTATTTGTACAACCAATGATCGAAAAGGTGATTGTCAAGGCAATTTTATCATGTGTCAGATACTTTAAATCCAGTAAATTCACAGTGTTATGAGATAACTAGATTATAGAAATAGAGGGACTGATGGCAATGGAATTAACATAGTGTTCACAGTGTAGTATGTCGTTTTTAGATTGGTGTTCGTTGTGTACATCAGTGGAGGCTGCTGAGGGGAGGAAGGTTCATAATAACGGCTGGAATGGAGTGAATGGAATGTTATCAAACACATGAAAACCTGTCACACCCTGATCAGTTTCACCTGTCCTCGTTATTGTCTCCACCCCCTCCAGGTGTCGCTTGTTATCCCTGGTGTATTTATCCTTGTGTTTTCTGTCTCTCTGTGCCAGTTCATCTCGTATGTTCCAAGTCAGCCAGCTTGTTTTTCCCAGTTCCCTGTTCTATTCTCCTTTTTATAGTCCTCCCGGTTTTGACCCTTGCCTGTTTTCTGGACTCTGTACCCACCTGCCTGACCATTCTGCCTGCCCTGACCTCAAACCTGCCTGCCACGCTGTACCTCCTGGACTCTGAACTGGATTTGACTTTATGCCTGTCCACGACCATTCTCTTGCCTACCCCTTTTGGATATAATAAATATCAAAGACTCAAACCATCTGCCTCCCGTGTCTGCATCTGGGTCTCGCCTTGTGCCCTTATAAAAACCATGTGTTTGATACCCTTCCATTCACTTCATTCTGGCCATTATTATGAGCAGGACTCCCCTCAGCAGCCTCCACTGGTGTACATACTGTACAGTATGTGGGTTGTGTTAATTCTGTGTCTATATCTTGTCAGTATATTCTGTTTATTGTGGTAGCACTATTTCACTGAGTCAAATTCCTGTACATGCGAATGTATTTGTTGAATAAAGGTGATTCTGATTGAAATAAGTCCTTCATGACTCCATAAATTAGACACCAAATGAATGAAGTATAAACCACAAACAGTCAGTAAGTATATTCGTATGCAGGCCAGTAGAGATAAGGCTCCAAATCACGGGACAAAATCATATCCATACATTTCTACTTAGGCCCTACATCGATTAGATGTGTATGAGCGATAAATCACTCGTTAAATAATACTTTACAAATGTGTGATGGCGTCCTGTGTCCGACCCTGGCCTAAATCACTGTGACAAGGGGACATGGTACGTATAAGCACATATTCCATAGTCCATAAACTAAACAGGCAGTTATTGATTCAGCTCCCTTCAGCCCGGGTCCCGGAGGTTGAGCTTGCAATATTAATGGATCCTCTAAAATAAGGAGTATATCCCAAATGGCATCCTATCCCCTATATAGTGCACTACTTTTGGCCAGAGCCCATATAGTGCACTATATTGGGGAGCACCCAGGGAGTATGGCTGGGCCTGGGCGGCTCCACTGGCCAACGCCGTAGCACTGGGGTGGTCAGCAGTTTATGGAGGCGAGGCATACAGGTCAACAGAGTGTCAGGGGTCAAAGATTGCCATCCCAAAGGTCTCCAATGACCCCAGCCAATTGATTGCTTACACATCAGAAAGCTTCCTTGCTGCGTTAACTTCAAATTTTGCCCTGGAGGCTACAGGGTCGTATGACCACCACCTACAGGGTCGTATGACCACCACCTACAGGGTCGTATGACCACCACCTACAGGGTCGTATGACCACCACCTACAGGGTCGTATGACCACCACCTACAGGGTCGTATGACCACCACCTACAGGGTCGTATGACCACCACCTACAGGGTCGTATGACCTCCACCTACAGGGTCGTATGACCACCACCTACAGGGTCGTATGACCACCACCTACAGGGTCGTATGACAGGTGGTGGTCATACGGCCCTGTAGGGGGTCATACGACCTTGTAGGTGGTGGTCATACGGCCCTGTAGGTGGTGGTCATACGACCCTGTAGGTGGTGGTCATACGGCCCTGTAGGGGGTCATACGACCCTGTAGGTGGTGGTCATACGGCCCTGTAGGTGGTGGTCATACGGCCCTGTAGGGGGTCATACGACCCTGTAGGTGGTGGTCATACGACCCTGTAGGTGGTGGTCATACGGCCCTGTAGGGGGTGGTCATACGACCCTGTAGGTGGTGGTCATACGACCCTGTAGGTGGTGGTCATACGGCCCTGTAGGTGGTGGTCATACGGCCCTGTAGCTGGTCATACGACCCTGTAGGTGGTGGTCATACGACCCTGTAGGTGGTGGTCATACGGCCCTGTAGCTGGTCATACGACCCTGTAGGTGGTGGTCATACGGCCCTGTAGTTGGTGGTCATACGGCCCTGTAGGTGGTGGTCATACGACCCTGTAGGTGGAGGTCATACGACCCTGTAGGTGGTGGTCATACGACCCTGTAGGTGGAGGTCATACGACCCTGTAGGTGGAGGTCATACGACCCTATAGGTGGTGGTAATTCTACCCTGTAGGTGGTGGTCATACGGCCCTGTAGGTGGGGGTCATACGACCCTGTAGGTGGGGGTCATACGACCCTGTAGGTGGTGGTCATACGACCCTGTAGGTGGTGGTCATACGACCCTGTAGGTGGAGGTCATACGGCCCTGTAGCTGGTCATACGACCCTATAGGTGGTGGTAATACTACCCTGTAGGTGGTGGTCATACGGCCCTGTAGGTGGGGGTCATACGACCCTGTAGGTGGGGGTCATACGACCCTGTAGGTGGTGGTCATACGACCCTGTAGGTGGTAGTCATACGACCCTGTAGGGGGTGGTCATACGGCCCTGTAGGGGGTCATACGACCCTGTAGGTGGTGGTCATACGGCCCTGTAGGTGGTGGTCATACGGCCCTGTAGGTGGTGGTCATACGGCCCTGTAGGTGGTGGTCATACGACCCTGTAGGTGGTGGTCATACGACCCTGTAGCTGGTCATATGACCCTGTAGGTGGTGGTCATACGGCCCTGTAGGGGGTCATACGACCCTGTAGGTGGTGGTCATACGACCCTGTAGGTGGTGGTCATACGACCCTGTAGGGGGTGGTTATACGGCCCTGTAGGGGGTCATACGGTGGTGGTCATATGACCAGCTACAGGGTCGTATGACCACCACCTACAGGGCCGTATGACCACCACCTACAGGGTCGTATGACCACCACCTACAGGGCCGTATGACCACCACCTACAGGGCCGTATGACCACCACCTACAGGGCCGTATGACCACCACCTACAGGGTCGTATGACCCCCTACAGGGCCGTATGACCACCCCCTACAGGGTCGTATGACCACCACCTACAGGGCCGTATGACCACCACCTACAGGGTCATATGACCAGCTACAGGGTCGTATGACCACCACCTACAGGGTCGTATGACCACCACCTACAGGGCCGTATGACCACCACCTACAGGGCCGTATGACCACCACCTACAGGGCCGTATGACCACCACCTACAGGGTCATATGACCCCCTACAGGGCCGTATGACCACCACCTACAGGGCCGTATGACCACCACCTACAGGGTCATATGACCAGCTACAGGGTCGTATGACCACCACCTACAGGGTCGTATGACCACCACCTACAGGGCCGTATGACCACCACCTACAGGGCCGTATGACCACCACCTACAGGGCCGTATGACCACCACCTACAGGGCCGTATGACCACCACCTACAGGGTCGTATGACCCCCTACAGGGCCGTATGACCACCACCTACAGGGTCGTATGACCCCTACAGGGTCGTATGACCACCACCTACAGGGCCGTATGACCACCACCTACAGGGTCGTATGACCCCCTACAGGGCCGTATGACCACCCCCTACAGGGTTGTATGACCACCACCTACAGGGCCGTATGACCACCACCTACAGGGTCGTATGACCCCCTACAGGGCCGTATGACCACCCCCTACAGGGTCATATGACCAGCTACAGGGTCGTATGACCACCACCTACAGGGCCGTATGACCACCACCTACAGGGTCGTATGACCACCACCTACAGGGCCGTATGACCACCACCTACAGGGCCGTATGACCACCACCTACAGGGCCGTATGACCACCACCTACAGGGTCGTATGACCCCCTACAGGGCCGTATGACCACCCCCTACAGGGTCGTATGACCACCACCTACAGGGTCGTATGACCCCCTACAGGGTCGTATGACCACCACCTACAGGGTCGTATGACCCCCTACAGCAGGGGTGTCAAAGTCAAATGGACGGAGGGCCAAATAAAAAAATCAGCTACAAGACGAGGGCCGGACTGTTCGAATGTTCATTGAAAAATTTTTAAATGACGCATATAGTCTAGTGAACCTAATTGAACCTACTGAAAACCTAACAAATATATTACAATATGATCAGATAAATAAAGCAATATTTTCTTATGGCTCTGTCAGTAATCTTTAATTTTCAACAGACACAAAAGACAAATTTCCTTTATATAAATATCCCCATAACATGAACATTAAATGAAAGAAACCGGTATTCAAGGCACCATCAGTAGACTATATTTTCTATTTTAGCAAAAGTGGGCTAAATTTACTTCAAAGAAAAAACAATAATAGCAATTTTCTATCATCCACTCAACTGAAATATTTTTAAAATATAATTGGATTGAAATACAAAAAAATAAAGTGCAAAAATCTATTAATCAAAAACAACACTTTGTTTAAGGAGAAGTAACATGCAGTGAAAACAAATATTAAATTTTAACTTTTAAACTTGAACTGAGTAAAAACTCTAAATATGTGATTGCACAGTAATGTTCACTTGTTTGAGGTTGAGGGTGATACTTGGTGGTGTCCCATCTTTTCCACAAGTTCATCAATGTTCGGGGGAAGGCTCTGAGCTGAAGAAATCCTCAGAATTGAGTGGAGGTGTTCAGCAGTAAGTCGACTTCTGTGTGATGTTTTGTTCAGGTTCATCAAAGAAAACAGTTGTTCACACAGGTATGTGCTGCCAAACATAGACAACGTTTGAGCAGCCTGGATGCGCAGCTGGGGCATTGTGCCGGGGAGGAAACGGGCGAACTCCGCAGCACCCACTGCCGCATATTTTGCCCTCAGTGCATCATTGCATTGGAGGTCAATCAACTCCATTTGGAGGTTTGGTGGTGAGCTTTCCACGTCAACAGCAAATGGGTTACCGAGCAGTTCCAACCTGCTTTTTTGTGCTTCAAAGTCAGCAAATCGGCGTCGAAAGTCAGCGGCAAGCATACCTATTTTATCAGCCAACTGTGTGCTCGGGAACGCACTGGTAGAGAGCTTCTCTTTCATGGTCTGGCAGCTGGGAAAGTGGCTCAAATTTTCTTTCCGCATCTGCGTCTCCCACAGAGTCAGTTTGGTTTTAAATGCCTTCACTGTACTGTACATATCAGAGATGACACGATCCCGACCCTGCAGCTGCAAGTTTATTGCATTCAGATGACTCGTAATGTCACACAGAAAAGCCATTTCACACAGAAACATTTCGTCTCGGAGTTGTGTTGTGTCTTTCCCTTTGCTGTCCAAGAACAGACAAATCTCCTCACGAAGCTCGAAACATCTTTGAAGCACCTTTCCCTGGCTTAGCCATCGCACCTCTGTGTGATAAGGCAAATCACCATGCTCCGTTTCTAACTCCGTCAGAAATGCCTTGAACTGGCGGTGATTCAAACCTTTGGCTCTGATAAAGTTAACTGTGCGCGTGATGATGCTCATTACATGCTCCATTTTCAAGGCTTTACCGCACAACGCTTCCTGGTGTATGATACAATGATAAGCTGTCAGCTCACCTGTCGCGTTTTCCTCTTGCATCTTTTCCCGTATCTTCGCCACCAGTCCGCTCCTGTGTCCACACATCGCAGGTGCTCCGTCGGTTGTCAAACCCACGAGTTTTTCCCAAGGCAGCTCCATCTCATTTACACATCTTGACACCTCTTCATACAAATCATGCCCCGTAGTTGTGCCATGCATAGGACGTAAAGCCAAAAACTCCTCTGTCACGCTTAGGTTGGAGTCCACTCCGCGGATGAAAATTGACAACTGGGCAATGTCAGAAATGTCGGTGCTCTCATCCACAGCCAAGGAATATGCAATAAAATCTTTTCCCTTTTTCACAAGCTGCTCTTTTAGATTGATGGACAACTGGTCTACTCTCTCGGCAATGGTGTTTCTGCTCAGACTCACATTTAAAAAGAGTTGCCTTTTTTCTGGGCAAACTTCGTCACAAACTTTAATCATGCAGTTTTTGATGAAATCCCCCTCCGTAAATGGCCGGGCTGATTTAGCGATCTCTTCTGCCAAAATAAAACTGGCCTTGACAGCAGCCTGGCCTTGTGATTTGGCTTTTTTGAACAGAGCCTGTCGAGATTTGAGGCCTCGTTTTAATTCCTCTGCCTTTTGTAGCCTTTGTTCCATGTCCATATTCTTGTTTTTGTCCGCGTGTTTCGTTTCATAATGTCGTCTCAGATTATACTCTTTCAGTACCGCCACACTTTCTCCACACAGAAGACACACAGGTTTTCCAGCTACCTTCGTGAACATATACTCCGACTCCCACCTTGTTTGAAACCCCCGGTTCTCAGTATCCACCTTCCGTTTTGCCATTTTTGATGGGTATCTGAAAGTTAATTTTACTGTGATGCTGACGACTGCTGTGCCAATAAATATTGAAATGAAGCAGCCTACTGCTCGGTGCGTCACCTTTGCATTGTGGGAAATGTAGTATTGGTGCGTGTAAAAGATCTGCGGGCTGCCGGCTTGCTGCGGGCCGGTTCTAATAATAAATCAAGATCATCCCAGGGGCCGTAAAAAACCTTCTTGCGGGCCGGATGTGGCCCGCGGGCCTTGACTCTGACATATGTGCCCTACAGGGTCGTATGACCACCACCTACAGGGTCGTATGACCACCACCTACAGGGTCGTATGACCACCACCTACAGGGTCGTATGACCACCTACAGGGTCGTATGACCCCCTACAGGGCCGTATGACCACCACCTACAGGGTCGTATGACCCCCTACAGGGCCGTATGACCACCACCTACAGGGTCGTATGACCACCATCTACAGGGTCGTATGACCACCTACAGGGTCGTATGACCCCCTACAGGGCCGTATGACCACCACCTACAGGGTCGTATGACCACCTACAGGGCCGTATGACCTCCACCTACAGGGCCGTATGACCCCCTACAGGGTCGTATGACCACCACCTACAGGGTCGTGTGACCTCCACCTACAGGGCCGTATGACCACCAACTACAGGGCCGTATGACCACCACCTACAGGGTCGTATGACCCCCTACAGGGTCGTATGACCACCACCTACAGGGCCGTATGACCACCACCTACAGGGCCGTATGACCACCCCCTACACACACCACCCTATCTGCCTTCTCTCTCTGTGGTCTGGTGTGACTGAACAGTGTATCATGTGGTGTGGATATTTCATACTGAAACGTTGATATATATGATGATAAAAGGATGTCCATTTCAGAATAAAGGCTTTAGTAATATAAGTAGATAAGTAGATAAAACATCTCAAACATTGTCATTTTAATAAATTATGCTTCCAGAAATGTACAGTCAAGGAGGGGTACAGTTTATGAGTTTGGTATGAAACAAACAATGAAGAAAGGGATACAGATATAGCATATACCACAATTCTCAATAGCATAACACTTGCAACATAAATAATAGCAATTTTACAGCACACAGAGTAAATCAGTAATATATTTTGTTAACAAAAAAATAGTACATAGTCAAATCAAATCATCAAATCAAATCCTGTCTGGGTTGTGCCGTGGCGGAGGTCTTTGTGGGCTATACTCAGCCTTGTCTCAGGATGGTAAGTTGGTGGTTGAAGATATCCCTCGTGGTGTGGGGGCTGTGCTTTGGCAAAGTGGGTGGGGTTATATCCTTCCTGTTTGGCCCTGTCCGGGGGTGTCCTCGGAATGGGCCACAGTGTCTCCTGACCCCTCCTGTCTCAGCCTCCAGTATTTATGCTGCAGTAGTAGTTTATGTGTCGGGGGGCTAGGGTCAGTTTGTTATATCTGGAGTACTTCTCCTGTCCTATTCGGTGTCCTGTGTGAATCTAGGTGTGCGTTCTCTAATTCTCTCCTTCTCTCTTTCTCTCTCTCGGAGGACCTGAGCCCTAGGACCAGGGCCTTAATAATATTATTCGACCATGCTGGTCATTTATGAACATTTGAACATCTTGGCCATGTTCTGTTATAATCTCCACCCGGCACAGCCAGAAGAGGACTGGCCGTCCCACATATGCTCTCTCTAATTCTCTCTTTCTTTCTCTCTCTCGGAGGACCTGAGCCCTAGGACCATGCCCCAGGAATACCTGACATGATGACTCCTTGCTGTCCCCAGTCCACCTGACTGTGCTGCTGCTCCAGTTTCAACTGTTCTGCCTTATTATTATTTGACCATGCTGGTCATTTATGAACATCTGAACATCTTGGCCATGTTCTGTTATAATCTCCACCCGGCACACCACATAGCCTGGTTCCTCTCTAGGTTTCTTCCTAGGTTTTGGCCTTTCTAGGGAGTTTTTCCTAGCCACCGTGCTTCTACACCTGCATTGCTTGCTGTTTGGGGTTTTAGGCTGGGTTTCTGTACAGCACTTTGAGATATCAGCTGATGTACGAAGGGCTATATAAATAAATTTGATTTGATTTAGTACATAGTCCAGCATTTATACCAGCAATAGTCTTCTGCATTGTTAAAAATAATGTCCCCTAAACATCTTTGCGATTGCATTTTCAAACATGATTATGGGATAACAGTAAAAATTATCTGTCATTAATACAATTATTTTAGAAATGCACTTGGCTTATTGTAGTCTAGTTTATTGAAATAGTATTAGCATATTTGGGATGAATATTTGGCTGGCTCGTGGAGCAGTTTTGTCAGAATATTTATTTTTTATTACATTGCAGCGACACAACAATCATACTAGGAAAATCACATCTGTTTATACAAGGAGATTTAAACCCTCTCTTTAAAAACCAAAATATACTAGTCTGTCTGTTTCCACCAGTCCCAGCCGAAGTCACGAGGACCTGTCATTTGGAAAAACCTCAGGTCAAGTGGCCATTACAAGGCCTGTAGATCCTCTGGAGACACATGTCTATGCTCTATCCCATCCCATTTCCATCAGTCCCAGCCAAAGTCATGGCCTGTCATTTGGTAAAACTTCATGTTGAATGGCCTATAGAACTCCCTGAGCCTGAGCAGCACCTCTGGAGAGATCTGTGGATGAGGCCTTCCCTTAGACTTCCCCAGACAGCGTGGCCTGCTGCTCCCCTCAGGCTTCTTCAGGCAGGGGAAACCCTTGGTCTGGTTGAAGTAGAAGTGTTTGTCCGTGACCAACCTCTTCAGCCCCAGGAAGTCCTGCACCCTGCCCATCTCCCCGGCCGGGTCCGTCACCAGCCGCTCCCCGCTGATGAAGAGGAACTTCGAGAGGGGGAAGTAGCGCAGCCAGTTCTCCAGGTGCTTGGCGTAGATCCCGATGCGCACGGCGCTCCAGGAGGTGTCGATGAGGCCCGTGGTGGAGTTCCGGAAGGTCAGGCTCTGGAAAGACGGAAGGCCGGGTTGTTTGGACAGCGTCTGGGTGTAGTCGGACACGGCCCGGGTCACGGGGTCTCGGACCACCACGATCAGCTTGGTATGACGACTCAGGGCGAAGAGACGCCGAGGAGCCTCCTTGGTGACGAAGTAGCTTGGTGTCTTCTCCATGGTGATCTGGCTTTCCAACGTCCGGGGCATCAAGTTTCTGAGAGGAGAGGAGAGAAGAGGAAAGATTTGATTAGTGGTTCCCAAACATTTGGTAAACTAACATACTAACAGCTTCTGGGAATGCAACAAACTTTAAGACCTTTGGAATCTGGTCTGTGTGTCATAAACACGACCAGATCTGTTTCCACATGTTTAATATTACAACATTTTATGGAATATGGATATTCCATGCGTCATTGGAGTGTTCCAACAGTCCCCTTTGATGCTCCCCAGCCTTGAGGGCTTCTGATTTAGCTTTGTAATTAGTTGGTTAGGTCTGTGATTACATCAATATAAACATCTACATTAGACGCTGGCCTCGCTGAAATGCATGTCAGATGGAGAGGAAGTCAATGAGTGGGTGCTTAAGGGAAACCACAAAACCATAATAACCAGTGAAAAGTCATTTCCACAGGACTTCCTCCTCCTTCACAAGCCTGTCAGAGCATCTCTGAGAGCTAGGCTGAGAGGTAGGCTGAGAGGTAGGCTGAGAGGTAGGCTGAGAGGTAGGCTGAGAGGTAGGCTGAGAGCTGGGCTGAGCCCAGGCTGCCTGGACAAATAACAGTGCATTCAGAAAGTATTCACACCCCTTGACTTTTTCCACATTTTGTTACGTTATGTTTTTTAAAAATCTCTCATCAATCTACACACAATACCCCATAATGACAAAGCGAAAACAGGTTTTTAGAATGATTTACATAAGTATTCAGACCCTTTGTTATGAGACTCGAAATTGAGCTCCGGTGCATCCTGTTTCCATTGATCATCCTTGAGATGTGTCTACAACTTGACTGGAGTCCACCTGTGGTAAATTAAATTGATTGGACATGATTTGGAAAGTCATCATTGAGGGAAAGATGAACGGAGCAAAGTACAGAGAGATCCTTGATGAAAACCTGCTCTAGAGCACTCAGGACCTCAGACTGGGGCGAAGGTTCACCTTCCAACAGGACAATGACCCTAAGCACACAGCCAAGACAATGCAGAAGTTGCTTCAGGACAAGACTCTGAATGTCCTTGAGTGGCCCAGTCAGAGCCCGGACTTGAACCCGATCGAACATCTCTGGGGAGTCTTGAAAATAACTGTGCAGCGAGGCTCCCCATCCAACCTGACAGAGTTTGAGAAGAATGGGAGAAACTCGCCAAATACAAGTGTGTTAAGCTTGTAGCCAAGAAGACTCTAGGCTGTAATCAACAAAGTACTGAGTAAAGGGTCTGAATATTTTGTATTTTTAATACATTTGCAAAAATGTATAAAAACTTGATTTTGTTTTGCCATTGTGGAGTATTGTGTGTAGATTGATGAGGGGGAAACAACTATATAATCCATTTAAGAATAAAGCTGTAATGTAACAAAATGTGGAAAAAGTCAAGGGGTCTGAATACTTTCCGAATGCACTGTATACCATACCATGCACTGCCTATCGTATACCACGGACACTGCAATAAACTCCCCAACAGACCAGCACCAGTCTGACTCTACTTTAGCCAACAAATGAGAAATAGACCTGCACCCAGATTAGCAGTAAAGAATCTGATGATGAGCTAAAGAGATGAAAGACAGCTAATAGTCTCCAAATTGTTTTATTTTCATTTAATTTAACCATTATTTAACCTTTAAAAACGTGTCCTTTAGCAGCTGGAAACCAATGTTGGAACACTATTTAAAGTGGAATCCCAGAAGTTCCATTTTAGAATCCTAAGGACACAAAACAGGAATCCTTCCAACTCTCCTCAGAAAAGGACCACCTTCATTTAATTTAAAATGAGGGGATTCAAATCTCACGGCGGGTTTATGTTTTAGAAATCCAAGCATGAAGGAACGTTCCAACTCCTCAGAAAATCCCCCATTTAATTTCCACGGATGGTTCCCCCCGTAGCATAGCCATGTGGTAGAGACTGAGGTTGGGTCTCAAACTGCACCCTATTCACTATAGTACGGTGCACTAGGGCTCTGAACGGAATTTGTGCACTCTATAAGGAATAGGGTGCCGTTTGAGACGCATTCCAAAAGCTGTCATCAACGTGGTTGGTCTCTGGTCTCTAAATGCAGGGCTCTGGCCTGAGCTGTGTGGGGAACATACTCCTCTCTGATCCAAATCTGACATCCCCACCACGAATGTGCCATGAAGCTAATCCTGAAAACATGGCTTATGTTTTTACAACAGACCGCCTCTTTTTTTTTACTACAGCCTGGGTATGAGTGGATATGAGGATCAGGTATACAGACAACACTCATACCACAGTAACGGAATCTGTTAGGTTTTTAGAGAGGATCTACCTCAATTGGATCTCCTGGTTCAATTAAGGTTAAGTAATAGAAAAAGGAAATCCTGTAGATAACGTTTCATTGACTCACCCCAACTAGGCCTATAGCATGTTGATATTAATATTACAATGTAAGAGATCAAATAGTAACACAGAAAACCTCCTTTCAAGAGCAACAACTCCACTGGGATTCAGCTTTAGAGGGACATATCTCTACACATTCTCTCCTGTCTTCCTCTGTTCTGAACAACCCCCACGGTGGCTGATCAGTTACATAGGACAGCATTGTGCTATAATTCTATCACTTCATAACTCTGTTCATTTCAAGATATAAAGGAGACCCTTTTCTTTACAACTACCACTACAATCCATTACAACTAAATAATTATACTTATTTAATTTGATACTTCTTTTGCTCTCTCTATTTGTAAAAAAATGTAATGTTTTACAATACTTATTTTGGCCTGCCATACGGAGGTGACAATCTGTTTGTGTAGTGTGTACTCAACAGCAACTGAATGTTTAATTCTGACCAAACAGGCTAATGGCATCCATGCTGGACTGTCCCGGCTTCCATTGCCATCATGTTTAAATTCTATATTTAAATGTTTTATTTATTTAACCTTTATTTAACTAGGTAAGTCAGTTAAGAACTAATTCTTATTTACAATGATGGCCTACCCTGGGCCAAACCCGGATGACGCTGGGCCAATTGTGTGCCGCCCTATGGGAATCCCAAACACAGCTGATGGTGATACAGCTTGGAACCGAACCAGTGTCTGTAGTGAAGCCTCTAGCACTGAGATGCAGTGTCTTAGACCACCGCGCCACCCGGTATCCCCAAAACATTGTCCTGTAATCACGGAACTCTCTGGC